>NC_041223.1:85007739-85038601 GCF_002837175.3 Physeter macrocephalus
TCAAGTCCAGGAAGCACAGAGAGTCCCATACAGGATAAATCTAAGGAGAAACATGCCAAGACACATATTTATCAAACTATCAAAAATTTAATACAAAGATAAAATATTAAAAGCAGCAAGGGAAAAACAACAAATAACATACAAGGGAATCCCCATAAGGTTAACAGCTGATCTTTCAGCAGAAACTCTGCAAGCCAGAAGGGAGTGGCAGGACATATTTAAAGTGATGAAAGGGAAAAATCTAGAACCAAGATTATGCTACCTAGCAAGGATCTCATTCAGATTCAACAGAGAAATTAAAACCTTTACAGACAAGCAAAAACTAAGAGAATTCAGCACCACCAAACTAGCCTTACAGCAAATGCTAAAGGAACTTCTCTAGGCAGGAAACAGAAGAGAAGGAAAAGACCTACAATAACAAACTCCCCAAAATTAAGAAAATGGTAATAGGAACATACATATTGATCATTACCTTAAATGTAAATGGATTAAAGGCACCAACCAAAAGATATAGACTGGCTGAATGGATACAAAAACAAGACACATATATATGCTGTCTACAACAGACCCACTTCAGACCTATGGACGCATACAGACTGAAAGTGAGGGGATGGAAAAAGAAAGCTGGAGTAGCAATTCTCATATCAGACAAAATAGACTTTAAAATAAAGAGTATTACAAGAGACAAAGAAGGACCCTACATAATGACCAAGGGATCAATCTAAGAAGAACATATAAGAATTATAAATATTTATGCACCCAGCATAGGAGCACATCAATACATAAGGCAAATACGAACAGCCATAGAAGGGGAAATCGACAGTTATGCAATCATAGTAGGGACTTTAACACCTCACTTTCACCAATGGACAGATCATCCAAAATGAAAATAAATAAGGAAACAAAAGGTTTAAATGACACATTAAACAAGATGGACATAATTGATATTTATAGGACATTCCTTCCCAAAATAACAGTATACACTTTCTTCTAAAGTGCTCATGGAACATTCTGCAGGATAGACAATACCTTGGGTTACAAATCAAGCCAGGGTACATTTAAGAAAATTAAATTCGTATCAAGTATCATCTCCGACCACAACACTATGAGACTAGATATCAATTAAAGGAAATATCTGTAAAAAATATAAACATCTGGAGGCTAAATAACACATTACTAAATAACCAAGAGATCACTGAAGAAATCAAAGAGGAAATCAAAAAATACCTAGAATCAAATGACAATGAAAACATGATGACCCAAAACCTATGGGATGCAGCAAAAGCAGTTCTAAGAGGGAAGTTTATAGCAATACAATCCTACCTTAAGAAACAAGAAATATCTCAAATAAACAACCTAACCTTACACCTAAAGCAATTAGAGAAAGAAGTACAAAGAAACCCCAAAGTTAGCAAAAAGAGAGAAATCATACAGATCAGATCAGAAATAAATGAAAAAGAAATGAAGGAAACAATAACAATGATCAGTAAAACTAAAAGCTGGTTCTTTGAGAAGATAAACAAAATTGGTAAACCATTAGCCAGACTCATCAAAAAAAAATGGGAGAACATGCAAGTCAATAGAATTAGAAATGAAAAAGGAGAAGTAACAACTGACACAGCAGAAATTCAAAGGATCATGAGAGATTACTACAAGCAACTATATGCCATAAAATGGACAACTTGGAAGAAATGCACAAATTCTTAGAAAAGCACAACCTTCTGAGACTGAACTAGGAAGAAATAGAAAATATAAAAAGACCAGTCACAAGCACTGAAATTGAAACTGTGATTAAAAATCTTCCAACAAAAAATCCCAGGACCAGATAGATGGCTTCACAGGCTAATTCTACCAAACATTTAGAGAAGAGCTAACACCTATCCTCTTCAATCTCTTCCAAAATACAGCAGAGGGAGGAACACTCCCAAACTCATTCTATGACGCCACCAACACCCTGATCCCAAAACCAGACAAAGATTTCACAAAGAAAGAAAACTACAGGCCAATATCACTGATGAACATAGATGCAAAAATCCTCAACAAAATACTAGCAAACAGAATCCAACAGCACATTAAAAAGATCATACAACATGATCAAGTGGGGTTTATCCCAGGAATGCAAGGATTCTTCAATATATGTAAATCAATCAATGTGATACACCATATTAACAAATTGAAGAAAAAAACCATATGATAATCTCAGTAGATGCAGAAAAAGCTTTCAACAAAATTCAACACCATTTATGAAAAAAACCCTCCAGAAAGTAGGCACAGAGGGAACTTACCTCAACATAATAAAGGCGATAGACAACAAACCCACAGCCAACAGCATCCTCAATGGTGAAAACTGAAACCATTTCCACTAAGATCAGGAACTAGACAAGGTTGCCCACTCTTACCACTATTATTCAACATTGTTTTGGAAGTTTTAGCCACAGCAATCAGAGAAGAAAAAGAAATAAACGGAATCCAAATCAGAAAAGAAGAAGTAAAGCTGTCACTGTTTTATTCAACATTGTTTTGGAAGTTTTAGCCACAGCAATCAGAGAAGAAAAAGAAATAAACGGAATCCAAATCAGAAAAGAAGAAGTAAAGCTGTCACTGTTTTTCAGATGACATGATACTATACATAGAGAATCCTAAAGATGCTATCAGAAAACTACTACAGCTAATCAATGAATCTGGTAAACTAGCAGGATACAAAATTAATGCACAGAAACTTCTTGCATTCCTATACACTAATGATGAAAAATCTGAAACTGAAATTAAGGAAACACTCCCATTTACCATTGCAACAAAAAGAATAAAATACCTAGGAATAAACCTACTGAAGGAGACCAAAGACCTGTATGCAGAAAACTATAAGACACTGATGAAAGAAAGTAAAGATGATACAAATAGATGGAGATACAAATAGATGGAGAGATATATCATGTTCTTGGATTGGAAGAAACAACACTGTGAAAATGACTATACTACCCAAAGCAATCCACAGAATCAATGCAATCTCTATCAAACTACCACTGGCGTTTTTCACAGAACTAGAACAAAAAATTTCACAATTTGTATGGAAACAGAAAAGACCCCGAATAGTCAAAGCAATCTTCAGAAGAACAGACTATACTACAAAGCTACAGTAATCAAGGCAGTATGGTACTGGCACAAAAACAGAAATATAGATCAATGGAACAGGATGGAAAGCCCAGAGATAAACCCACGCACATATGGTCACCTTACCTTTGATAAAGGATGCAAGAATATACAATGGAGAAAAGACAGCCTCTTCAATAAGTGGTGCTGGGAAAACTAGACAGCTACAGGTAAAAGAATGAAATTAGAACACTCCCTAACACCATACACAAAAATAAACTCAAAATGGATTAAAGACCTAAATGTAAGGTCAGACACTATCAAACTCTTAGAGGAAACCATAGGCAGAACACTCTATTACATAAATCACAGCAAGATCCTTTTTGGCCCACCTCCTAGAGAAATGGAAATAAGAACAAAAATAAACAAATAAACTAATGAAACTTAAAATGTTGCACAGAAAAAGAAACCATAAACAAGATGAAAAGATAACCCTCAGAATGGGAGAAAATATTTACAAATTAAGCAACTGACAAAGGATTAATCTCCAAAATTACAAGCAGCTCATGCAGCTCAATATCAAAAAAACAAACAACCAAATCCAAAAAACTCTTAGAGGAAAACATAGGCAGAAGACTCTATGACATATATCACAGCAAGATCCTTTTCAACCCACCTTGTAGAGAAATGGAAATAAAAAGAAAAATAAACAAATGGGACCTAATGAAACTTAAAAGCTTTTGCACAGCAAAGGAAACCATAAACAAGACGAAAAGACAACCCTCAGAATGGGGGAAAATATTTACAAATTAAGCAACTGACAAAGGATTAATCTCCAAAATTACAAGCAGCTCATGCAGCTCAATATCAAAAAAACAAACAACCAAATCCAAAAATGGGCAGAAGACCTAAATAGACATTTCTCCAAAGAAGATATACAGATTGCCAACAAACACATGAAAGAATGCTCAACATCACTAATTAATAGAGATATTCCAATCAAAACTACAATGAGATATCATCTCACACCAGTCAGAATGGCCTTCATCAAAAAAATCTAGAAGCAATAAATGCTGGAGTGGGTGTGGAGAAAAGAGAACCTTCTTGCACTGTTGGTGGGAATGTAAACTGATACAGCCACTATGGAGAACAGTATGGTTGTTCTTTAAAAAACTAAAAATAGAACTACCATACAACTGAGCAATCCCACTACTGGGCATATACCCTGAGAAAACCATAATTTAAAAAGATTCATGTACCACAATGTTCATTGCAGCTCTATTTACAATAGCCAGGACATGGAAGCAACCTAAGTGTCCATCAACAGATGAATGGATAAAGAAGATGTGACACATATATACAGTGGAGTATTACTCAGCCATAAAAAGAAATGAAATTGAGTTATTTGTAGTGAGGTGGATGGACCTAGAGTCTGTCATACAGAGTGAAGTAAGTCAGAAAGAGAAAAACAAATACCGTATGCTAACACATATATATGGAACCTAAAAAAAAAAAAAAAAAAGATGGTCATGAAGAACATAGGGGCAGGATGAAAATAAAGATGCAGACCTACTAGAGAATGGACTTGAGGACACAGATTGGGGGAAGGGTAAGCTGTGACAGAGTGAGAGAGTGGCTTGGACATATATACACTACCAAATGTAAAACCGATAGCTAGTGGGAAGCAGCTGCATAGCACAGGGAGATAGCTCGGTGGTTTGTGACCACCTAGAAGCGTGGGATAAGGAGAGTGGGAGTGAGGGAGACACAAGAAGGAAGAGATATGAGGATGTATGTATATGTATAGCTGATTCACTTTGTTATAAAGCAAAAACTAACACACCATTGTAAAGCAATTATACTCCAATAAAGATGTTAAAAAATAATAAATAAATAAATTTTTTTTTTAGAAAGTGCTCAGTTAGGGAAAGTTTACCTGTCAACGTACAGTGTTACATGGCTGTGACAGCGGTGAGGTTAGTAGGCATGGATGTGGGGATAAGGTGTGTAAGAGACGTTTAATACCATCTTTATTTCTTTGTTGAAAAAAAAGAAAACTCATTAAAGATTTTTAGATCCTTTCCAAAATGAGGCCTATATATAAAATGTTGACAAACTTCTGAATTGCTGAAGTTTCTACCTTAAATGTCTACATGTTCAAAAATTTTAAACAGAACAAGGAAAATTAGGGAATACCTGTAGATCAAAGAAACTGAATTTTAAGTTCAAGTATGGATTTCATCTTGATTTCAATCAAGTTTTAAGTTTTCCAAAGGGAGAATATTTTCAAACATGAAAAATCTATTCTTTTGGCCATACCCCATGCATGTGGGATCTTATCCCCAACGAGGGATGGAACCTGCACCCCCTGTAGTGGAAGAGTGGATTCTTAACCACTGGAGCACCAGGTAAGTCCCTGAATAATCTTTTAATAATCAGCTTATGTGCTCAATAAAGAGTAAACAATCCAATTATTTTTATTATAGAAAAAATTATCTAATGGTTTAAAAATTAGGTCATTGGCTGTTCTGAACAGATATTATTTTACATCTTAAAAAGAATGAATTGTTCTGACTGTATTCATCCAACAATAATATTGGATGTCCATAAAATATTTCTTTTCATTAGAAATGTCTAAATAGACAAAGGTTAATGAAGATAATGAGCAACTAATGGATTATTTGCAAGACTTAGAACATTATCCCATCCAAGCAAAAACTACCTGAATGGCTTTTTCTGCAAACACAAGGTCCTTGGAAACTTGAGAAGAATTTGTAGAACTGTCTCATATTTAAGTAACTTTCTGAATCTGCTAGTGATTAGACTATGAAAAATTAACATGGAATGCAAATAAGTGGCATAAACATTTAACAAAGAAACCTAAAGCCCTACTTTGATAAAGCATCTAAGTCTGTGAGGAAGACTACACCTAACAAAGAACAGACCCATCAGAATATACTTTCTGGCCAGAATTTCTGAGTCTATTAATGTGCCCAGTGACTAAACTAATATTTGCTGAGTTTCAAAACATGTGTGCCTATGTACACCAAAGATAAAAATGAGGTACCAGTGAGTTTTCTTTCTTTGATTCATCCTTAGCCTCAATCTTTCCTCACTTTACTCCATATTATTAATTGTTCAATCCCATCTGTGAAGAACAGACTTGCTTCCCCCAATGTTACCACCTCTGGCAGGAAAACCCTGAAATAGAGCCATTCCTCTGCCCCTTGTTATCTTTTTCTGAACCTCTTCTCAAGTACTTCCCAGCCCTTGTACCACACATGGTGACAGGGCTAATTTTCATCCCAGATAATCAGATATTTTCTCTACAGAAACTCTCCAGGTAGGTTCAAGTATGCTATAAACTCGGTGATATATTCATTTTATAGAATTTAGTCCATCCTTTTGTATCTTTCTCATTGTTATCAATAATATGATCAAATGACACATAGCAATTAAAAATTGAAAAACTACAAAGGCCAATCAAACTTAAAATTTTTAATGTCTGTTTCCTTATGATATGATTATTTTTCTGTTTATTATAATTTTTTTAAGGCCTTAAACCTGGGCTAACTTAAACACTGGAAAATTGTAGTTAGAACAAAAGTTATGCTCATATTTGTGATCTCCCACTTACTAACCCTCTTGCCTTGGGCAAACCTCAAGTTCTCTGAGCCTCACTTTCTTTATCAGTAAGATGAATTTAATATTACACCTGGCTTTCCTACTGCAAGGGATTATTGCAAGAATAAAACAAAATCATTTATGTAATGATGACTAGTACATAACACTGTGGTATCTAAATACTTTTGTTGGCATGTTGTGTGCCATTTTCCTTGTGCACTGACAATGGATACAGGTAAGACGTTGTAAGTGTCCAGTTGCCCATATAACTGTGCTCACAATATTAACATCATAAATGCCAAGAAGCAGGTGAAGCAGAGCTCCTAACATGACAGATTATATACTCAATCAATATAATTTAATGAATATCACATTTTAAACTAATTTTCAACAATTCTCCTTTAGAGTCCCCCCAAAAAATCAGCCTGAATTTGAAGATAAAAGGGCAGGCGTTTATATTTATCATGTCGGGTTCGATATATTCATTCAATATTTGAGTTCTTTCATGAAGTTTTGAAGACCCCTAAACATATAAGGCTGGTAAATTCTTCCCCATTTTATGGGTGGGAAGACTGAGAAGCAGGGAACTAAGTGAGCCCCCGTGACGGACGGCTGGGAGGGAAAGCATGCTCTGAGCACCAGCCCTCATGCTGCCTTCACAGACTAGCAGACCCGGCAGTGCCTTTGCAGTTTGGACTTAGTCCCCACCTGATTATTAACCAATGTACCCTTTCCTTACTTACCCTGCAAACACATGTGTTTCATGTTTGTAGTTGGATGTTAGTTCGCATCTTACTGGAATATTTTGTCTACTGTTATGTAATTAAACTAGAAGGAACACTGTGGAATGTGGAATAGCAATACGACCCAAGGATCATCAGAGAAGTCACAAGTCTTTTAATGATCATGTATAATTGGTTAACCACACAAAGTAGTCTTGATTTTGCTTATATCAAGCAAAAATTAATAATATTTTGAAAACAGTATCTGTGCCTTATTTTGGTTTTTTGTTTGTTTGTCTGCAGCATACCAATACCTAACAAGATTTTATAGAAGGACGTGTTGTCTATTGAGGACAATTCCTGGATCACAGAACAAAAGTGATCATCCTCATTGTGGATATATTGTTATAATCATCAAGATATTGGCTGAAAGCCAATTTGTGTATTTATAAAGTCATTTTATTTTAGGTTGAATAATTCTAACTGTAATTTGTCACTTTGAATAGCTGTGACACTTCTGTTCACAGAGCCAGAAGAGTTTAAATGGGATGGGAGTCTCTGGAAATTTTTTCCTCCTTTAATTTTAAAAGTCTGTCAGAATGTTCTCTTTTCCATTCCATCAAATCATAAGCTTTTCAGTAAAACACCAGTGAAAGGGAAAAATGAGGGAAATATTGACTTTGCAAACGGTGTCCATGAGTCTTTTCTCTTAAAGACCCTTACCAACTTTTTAGTTCAGCTACACTCAGATCCTTTTTTATTTTAAGACTATAAAGATTTTTTTCATAATTAATCTGGTCATATTCATTCTGACAAAACAGAGCTCAGTATTTAAAGTTATCCTAGGACAAACACAAAAACTGCCAAAAATAGTAGATTGAAGACGTACTGTTGTTCAATTACTCGCTGAAGTACCCTGAAGTTTGACTTTGCTGATTTTCACACGTTCTCTGTCTTGCAGGATTCACTAACCTGTGCCTGGTTGAGAGTCCTAATTTGAAGCCTCCTTGGCAAAACATAGCTGTTTTTTGCAGGAGTTTTTCTCGTTGCTTTTGTAACATTTTTCTTAAATCCACTATAAGGAAAGACAATTTTACATTAATTTTTTAAAAGCATGGATGTACAGTGCCATGAAATTCTTGATGAATTTTATTTTCCACCAGAGATTATGTACCATACAGGTAATCAAATCCAAATAAACTAAACAAAAAAACAATTGACCTGACTGGAAAGGAGGGATCTCTGACCTTTCTCCCATCGTGGGTTAGAACCCAGGTCTTTGGGGCTGAGGCTGGAATGAGAAAGACTGAAAATATGCCACCCTTTGATTTCTACCTGAGAGTACACGTATTTCTGAGTGTAGATTCCCTTCTGGTGCTTCACACCACACAGCACATGCCATATACCACACGATGTAATGCCATGTTTGATGATAGTCAGAATCAGTTTCTCATCTTCATCCTCTGCTTCTTGTACTATTATTGCTTGAGTGCTAGATTTATAGCCTTGACTTTCCCAAATGGAAATGGGAACACATCAGAACACATTTTTCCAAACGTGTAATTAACCAGAGTCATATTATTTCTTCTGTGTGATTTCTTCAAAGAGCTTTGATTTTTATTTAAATTTATTTTAAACAACATTTTGGAGAATGTACTGTGTTGACACTAGAGGAGATCATCTAGACAACAACAAAATGCTCACTTTGTCCTCTTATTATGGTTCAGAAATAAGATAGATACACAAATAATTACAATGTAAAGCAGAATGTGAATTGTTTCAATCAGGTGAATATGTTTTTATTTTCCTTTCCTTGTGTGACAACTTACTGTAACTTTTCCTGACTGCTTTTTCTTTATATGTTTATAATGTATGCTGTGGCCTTTGACATTTATGTATGCTTGAAGTAATCTAGGTTGTTATTTCTTCAAAGGAAAATATTTGTTTATACTTTCCAATAGTTTGACATTTGAAGTGTTGAATTTTATCTAATAAAAAGGAAAAAAATAAAGTGCAGTTGCTTACAAGACATTGCCATTCCTTCTCAGTTTCATAAAAACATACTCCTTTGCCTGTAGTAAATGTAAGTAGAAGGTGAAATGTTTATAGAGGATAATAACTACCAGGATGGCTTTGATTTTATTTTTGCTATCTGACCATGCTCTATGATGGTTTCATTTCAAGCCAGACACAATGACCTTCCCAATTTCAGAAAAATTTTCTCCATGATTGCTTCATCTTAGAACTGTAGAGCACATGTTTCCATCTGGAAATGAATCACTCAGTGATCCACATGTGCCATACCAACTAAAGTCAATCTGGGGCCCATCTCCAGTGGCTCTGACAAATACAAGGATAATCCAAGCCATGAGATGTTGACTTTCCTATTTGATTAACGAGGGCAGTACTTAAATTTGATATATTTTAAGGTCAGTCGTTTGCTTAAAAGCAAAAGGCCTTCATTCATCTTATTCTTAATAAAATGGTCAAGTGTAAATGTGGATTAAAACCTTCTTCATTTTGAGCCATTGAAACCTGCTTCATTTTGGAAAGTGGATTGTTTCTGTCTATAATTTTCTTTTTTTTCCTGACGACAAAGAATTTCATTTATTGAATTTGTTGAATTTCATTTACTTCCCATTTATTTTACTGATGGCAAGGGATTTTATTTACTGAACTATTGAATTTCATTTATTTTTCTTTTATGATATGAATTTCTCTTTTATTCTTTAAAACAATTTTTGAAAATCATTTGACAAATGAAAATAACCTAAGTGCCCTCATGTCTCAACAAACATACCTAGCAAAGGACACAGTGGGTTTAAGAAGAAAATGAAAAGACTATACCATATAGACACACCAATTCTGTTATCAGCAATATCAGTGAGCACAATTCTTGTTGTCCATGCAATTATCTTTTGGTTGTAAAATTTATACCTTGTTTACCAAAGGTCAAGATCACTGAAGATCTTATTAAGTACAGGTGGAAATGATAGCGATAATTCACTTATAAGTCAAACTCACATAAACCTTGAAATAAGGTGGGCTTGTGTTAAATATGAAAAAAAACTTCTTTATTGTTCCCTCCCTATCAGATGTAGAATGTGAGTTTTCTTTCATACACAATTCCTCATAGCTTGTGTACTAAGTTCAAAAGATAGAAAGCACAAGATTTGTTATCTATATTATATTCCATATTGAGTATATAGCATATATTAGATAGGTCCTTATCTTACATAAGGACCTATCTAATATTGACTTAGCTTAGGTTCCTCAGAAACCAGAGCCTGAGACAAGAGTTTGTATGCAGGCAGGTCATTTGAGAACTGACCTTATTTATAGTAGTGAGGGACTTGAGAGAGTGAAAGAAGGAAGGAGGGAGAGAGTCAACATAATTGTCACTGTTTGAGCACCACTATGAGTAAAAAGGTGCTCAATCCTTCTGGGAACTTCATGGAAGGGGACTTAGAACATTTAGTTGTAGATGGCCAATAGAGTCTATTATATCTTCCAAGCTTATGACCTGTACATCATTGCTAAATCAATACAGTTATATTCTTTCAGAGCAACAATGCCCGAGATGGGTTCCTTAGCATACATGAATAATGATAACATCTGTAACCGGTACCCCAAGTTTTATGTTCAAGTAAATATGAGAAGTATTTAAACAAACTGGAATAGATTTCTTTGCTCAACACTTTCTGAATATTTAATACTTTGATGAGTTTCTGAATCATGATTTTAAATGATCTGCTCCTAAAATTTTTTTTCTATTTCAACTATGTTTATTGTCTCATTTGGATTTTCTCTTTCTCCTTAATTTTATTTAATTTTTAAGGTATTCTTTTTTTTTTTTTTTTTTTTTTTTTTTTTTCACTGTTGTGGCCTCTCCCGTTGCGGAGCACAGGCTCCGGATGCACAGGCTCAGCCGCCATGGCTCACGGGCCCAGCCGCTCTGCGGCATGTGGGATCTTCCCAGACCGGGGCACGAACCCGTGTCCCCTGCATTGGCAGGCGGATTCTCAACCACTGCGCCACCAGGGAAGCCCTAATGTATTCTTTAAAAATGAAATTTTCAATTAAAATTTCCTACTATCATAATACTTTTTTACTATTTGAATCTCATCCATATTCATTATGACCCCATCCTTATTCCCAATATTATTTATATTTATGTCTTCTCTCATTTATATAGACCTGTTAGTTTTGTAAAAGAAGTAATTTCTGGATTTAGGTTTCAATTTGAATTTTTTTCTAAATTAATTCTTTTATCTTTCTCATTCTGTTCTCCATACATTAATTTTTTACTTGTTTTTCTTTTACTAACTTCTTTTTATTCCAAATTCTGAAATTTAATTTTTATTGAATTATAATTGACTTAAAATATATTAGTTTCAGGTATACAAAATATGGATTCTCTATTTTTATAAATTATGAAAGGATCACCACAATAAGTCTAGTTACCATCTGTCATCATACAAAGATATTAAGTTATTATTGATGATATTCCCCACAGTGTACATTTCATCCTGTGACTCATTTACTTTGTAACTGGAGTTTTGTACCTCTTAATTTCTCTTACCTTTCACTCATGCACATACCCCCTTCCCCTTTGGCAACCACCTGTTTGTTCTCTGTATCTATGTCTGTTTTGTTATGTTTGCTCATTTGTTTTGTTTTTTAGGCTCCACAAATAAGTGACATATATATATATCTATATCTCACATATATATATATCTATATATCACATCTTCTTTATCTATTCATCTGTTGATGGGCACTTAGGTTGTTATCATATCTTGGTTATTGTAAATAATCCCAGGAGTGGAATTGCTGTATTGTATGGTAGTTCTACTTTTAATTTTTTGAGGAACCTCCATATTGTTTTCCATAGAGGCTGTACAATTTTGCATTCCCACCAGCAATGCACAGGGATTCTTTTTTCTCCACATCCTCATCAACACTTGTTATTTCTTGTCTTTTGGATGGTAGTCATTCTAACAGGTATGAAGCAATATCTCATTGTGGTTTTGATTTGCATTTCCCTGATAATTAGTGATGTTGAGCATCTTTTCATGTGCCTGTTGGCCATCTGTATGTCTTCTTTAGAAAAGAGTCTGTTCAGGTCTTCTGCCCATTTTTTAATTGAATTATTTGATTTTTTTATATCAAGTCATATAAGTTCTTTATATATTATATTCTGGATATCAACCTCTTATTGATTTGCAAATATATTCTCCTATTCAGTAGGTGGCCTTTTGGTTTTGTTGACAGTTTCCTTTGCTGTGCAAACCTTTTTAGTTTGATATAGTCCCATGTGTTTATTCTTGTTTTTGTTTCCCTTGCCTGAGGACACATCAAAAAAAAAAAAATGCTAGGAGTGATATCAAAGAACATAATGCCTATGTTTTTTCCTAAAGGTTTTTTGGCTTCAGGTCTTACATTCAAGTCTTTATCCATTTTGAGCTTATTGTTGTTTGTTTGGGAAAGTGGTGTCATTTCATTCTTTTTGGTGTAGCTGTCCAGTTTTCCCAACACAATTTATTGAAAAGACTGTCTTTTCACCATTGTATAGTCTTCCTTCCTTTGTCATAGATTAGTTGACCATACCAGTGTGGGTTTATTTCTAAACTCTATTTTTTCCTATTGATTTATGTGTCTATCTTTGTGCCAGTACCACACTGTTTTGATGACTGCAGCATTGCAGTATAGTTTGAATTCAGGGAGCACAATACCTTTAGCTTTGTTCTTCTTTCTCAAGATTGTTTTAGCCATTCAGGGTCTTTTGTGCTTTTATACAAATTTTAGAATTATTTGTTCTAGTTCTGTGAAAAAAATACCATGGGTATTTTGATAGGAATTGCATTGAACTTGTACATTGCTTTGGGCAGTATGGACATTTTAACAACATTAATTCTTCCAATCCATGGGCATAGAATATCCTTCCATTTATTTGTGTCATCTTCAGTTTCTTTCATCAATGTCTTGTAGTTTGCAGAGTATAGGTCTTTCACCTCCTTGGTTAAATTTATTCCTAAGTACTTTACTCTTTTAAATGCAATTGTAAATGGGATTGTTTTCTTAATTTCTCTTTCTGATAGTTTGTTATTAGTTTACAGAAATGCAACAAATTTCTGTGTATTAATTTTGTATCCTGCAACATTACTGTATTCATTTATTAGTTCTAGTCATTTTTTTGGTGGCACCTTTAGGATTTCTATATATTGGTATCATGTCATCTGCAAATAGTGACAGTTTTACTTCTTTCTTTCCAATTTGAATGACTTTTATTTCTTTTTCTTGCCTAATTTCTGTGGCTAGGACTTCCAATATGTTGAATAAAAGTGATGAGAGTAGGCGTTTTTGTCTTATTCCTGATCTTAGAGGAAAAACTTCCAGCTTTTCACTGTTGAATATGATGTTACCTGTGGGTTTGTCATATATGGTCTTTATTATGTTGAGGTACATTTCCTCAGTATCCACCTTGTTGGGAGTTAATGTCATAAATAGATGTTGAATTTTTTCAAATGCTTTTTCTGCATCTATTGAAATGATCACATGATTTTTATTCTCTGTTTTGTTAATGTGATGTATCACATTGATTGATTTGCAAGTGTTGAACCATCTTTGCATCCCTGGAATAATTCCCACTTGATTTTGGTATGTGATCCTTTTAATGTATTGTTGAATTAGGTTTGCTAATATTTTGTTGAGGGTTTTTGCATTTGTGTTCATTGTTGGCCTGTAATTTTCTTATTTTGTAGTATCTGTGTCTGGTTTTGGTATCAGGGTAATGCTTGCCTCAAATAATGTGTTTGGAAGCATACCTTCCTCTTCATATTTTGGAATAGTTTGAGAAGAATAGCTATTATTTTGTTTTAAATGTTTGGAAGAATTCATGGGGGAAGCCATCTGGTCCTGGAATTTTGTTTGTCATGAGTTTTTTTATTCCGGATTCAATTTCATTGCTAGTAATTGGTCTATTCAGATTTTCTGTTTCTTCATGGTTCAGTTTTAGAAGATTTTATGCTTCCAGGAATTTGTCCATTTATTCTAGATTGTCCAATTTGTTTGCATATGATTGTTTATAGTTGTTCCTTACTATCTTTTGTATTTCTGTATTGGTTGTAACTTCTTTTTCATTTCTGATTATATTTATTTTGGTCCACCTTTTTTTTCATGATGAGTCTGGCTAAAGTTTTATCAATTTTATTTATCTTTTCAAAGAATCAGCTCTTAGTTTCATTGATCTTTTCTATTGTTTTTTAGTCTATTTCATTTATTACTACTCTGATCTTTATTATTTTCTTCCTTCTAATTACTTTGGGTTTTGTTTGTTCTTTTCCTAGTTCCTTTAGGTTTAAAATTATTTTTTTTATTTGAGAATTTTCTTGCTGCTTGAGTAGATGTGTATTGCTATGAACTTTCCTCTTAGAACTGCTTTTGTTTTGATACCATTTTATACCAGTGTGGTCAGAAAAGATGCTTGATAAGATTTCAATCTTCTTAAATTTATTAACATTTGTTTTGTGACATAATATGTGATCTATCCTGGGGAATGTTTTATGTGCACTTGAAAAGAATGTGAATTGTTCTTTGGAGATGGAATATTCTGTAAATATCTATTAAGCCCTTTGGTCAAATGTATCATTTAAAGCCAATGTTTTCTTGATTTTCTGTCTAGATGACCTATTCATTGATGTAAGTAGGGTGCTAAATCCCCTATTATTATTGTATTGCTGCCAATTTCTCCCTTTATATCTCTTAATATTTGGTTTATTTACTTAAGTTCTTCTATGTTGATATATAAATATTTACAAATGTTTTATTCTTTTGGATTGACCCCTTTATCACTATGTAATACCTTTATTTGTCTTTTGCTATAGTCTTTGTTTTAAAGTCTATTTTGTCTGATATAAGTATTGCTACCTCACCTTTCTTTTTGTTTCCACTTGCATAGATTATCTTTTTCTATCTCTTCACTTTCAGTCTGTGTGTGTCTTTAGATCTGAAGTGTGTCTCTTATGGGTAGCATATATATATGACTTTTAAAAAATCCATTTAGCCACCCTATGTTTTTATTGGACAATTTAATCCCTTTATATTTAAATAATTATTGATTAGCATGTACTTATTACCATTCTGTTAATTGCTTTTTTTTTTTTTTTGGTAGTTCTTCTCTGTTCTTTTCTTCCTTTTTGCTCTCTTTCCTTATGGTTTTATGACTCTCTTTAGTGTCATGTTTGGATTGCTTTCTCTTTATTGATTTATTTTTGTGTGTGTGTGTCTATTATATGCTTTTGGTTTGTGGTTACCATGAGGTTCATATACAACAACCTATATATATAGTAGTCTGCCTCTGCTCTACATTTTTACTCCCTCACTCTCCCCCAGATTTTGTGTTTTGGGCATCATAATTTACATCTTTTTATGTTATGTATCCCTTAACTAGTTATTGTACTTATAGTTGATTTTATTTTATAAGTGGTTGATCTATTACCTTCACTATATATTTGCCTTTACTAGTGAGAATTTTTATTTTATGTATTTTCTTATTTCTAATTATGGCCTTTTCTTTTCCACTTAAAGAAATTCCTTTAACATTTTTTATAAGGCCAGTTTAGTAGTGATAAACTTCTTTAGATTTTACTTCTCTGGGAACCTCTTCATCTCTCCTTCAATTCTAAATGATAACCCTGACAGGTGGAGTATTCTTGGTTGTAAGTTTTTTCCTTTCAGCCCATTGAATATAGCATGCCACTACCTTCTGACCTAGAAAGTTTCTACTGAAAAATCTGTTGACAGTCTTATGGGGTTCCCCTTGTAAGTATTAAATTGTTTTTCTCTAGCTGCTTTTAAGATTCTCTCTTTATCCTTAACTCTGATGATTTTATTTATAATGTGTCTTGACGTGGTTCTCCTTGGGCTGATCCTGTTTGGAACTCTGTGCTTCCTGGACCTGGATATCTGTTTCCTTTCCCAGGTTAGGAGAACTTTTTGCCATAATTTCTTTATATAATTTTTCAGACCCCTCCTTCTATACTGTTAATGACAGTCTGCTTGATGTTATCCTAGAGGCCCTTAAGGTATCCTTAGTTTTTAAAACTCTTTTTGTTAAAATATTGCCACTCTGTGTGGGTGAGATCCATTGTTTTGTCTTCCAGCTCACTGATTTGTGCTTCTACTTCATCTATTCTGCTCTCAAACCCCTCTAGTATAATTTTCATTTTAATTATAACCTCTGTTTGGTACTTTCTTTATTTTCTGTCTCTTTGTTGAAGTTCTAATTGTGTTCATCTATTCTTCTCCCCAGCCTGGTGAGCATCTTTATGACCATTATTTTGAACTCCTTATCTGGTAGCTTGCTTATCTCCATTTCATTAAGGTCTTTTTCTGGTGAGTCTTGTTCTTTGGTGTCTTATTCTCTGTCTCCTCATATTGCCTGATTCTGTGTTTGTCTGTATGTACTAGGCAATACAGCTACCTCTCCCAGTCTTGAAGATGTGGTCTCATGGGGTCTTGTGGGGTCTTGTGATGTGTGGGGCCCAGAACCACAATCTCTCCTAGTCTCCAGAGCCCAGCACGCAAGGGTCATCCCTTGAGCAGACTGAGCACCCTTGCAAGGTATGGTGGGGCCACAGCTGCTGCACAAGATAGGCTGGGCCCAGGGCACTCAACCAACTTGGTTGTGCAGGGCAGGTGGGGCTTGGGACAAGCCCATTGGCGCTAGTGCGAGAACACCAAAAATGGGGGCCTCAGCTCCATCACCAGCAATTTAGAATGAAATTGCAAAAATGGCACCCACTCAACATTTGTGTCCCCAGAGAAAATCACTGGAACTTCCTGCCTCTCTAGCAGCTGCTTTAGGATTAGCAAGTGGGTCCCCCTCACTTCTGGTTTAGGCACTTTTCAAACTGTTGCTTTTGTTCTGGATGTCAGGGTAACTGAGTCTGTGTGGGAGGCCTTTTAGAGCAGGTTCTCAGCTGCTGTGTGAAATGAGTGGGACATGGGACCTGCCCACCAGTGCTAGCTGGCTAGAGGGAGGGCACCAAAAATGGCACCCACTAGCTCCGTCACAGGCAAGTTAGAATGAGGTTGCAAAAATGATGCATGTCAGTGTTGCCATCCCCAGAGAATGTCACTGCAGGTTCCCTTCCTCTCCAGCATCTGCTTTAGGATTTGTAGGTGGGTCTCCCTCACTTTTCAAACTGTTGCTTTTGCATTGAATCTGAGGGCAAGTGAGTTCTCACATGAGCTTTTCAAGAGTGTGTTCTCCATTCCCCACAGTTCTATGGCTCCCTTGGATTTAATCCCTATTGATTTTCAAAACCAGTCATTTGGGGGTCTCATTTTTCTAGTGTGGGACCCAGGGGTCAAGGTGCCTGATGTAGGGCACAGACCCTTCACTCCTTGAAGGAAAGTCCATATTTTGGGGACCCCTTCCCAGTTGTGGGACATTGAACCTGGTGTGGAGTCCTAGACGAGAGACTGATTCTCTGCCTCTCTTACTGTCTCCATACAATACACCTTTTTTATCTTTTGTTCTGCAGGTGCTTTTCATCTAGTTCTCAAGTCCTTTTCAGGGGAAAATTATTCCATGTGTAGCTGTAAATTTGTTGTGTCTATGAGAAGAGGTGAGGATGGGCCTCCTATGCTACCATCTTGGACTCTTTCTCTCCTTATCTTATTTTTTTATAAAGGAAGATTTTCCTCATGGAGAACTTCAAAAGATGTAGGTGCCATAAATTTATAATTTTAAAAAGTAATAGGTAATACATTTTGAGCTTGTGTTATGTGCAAAGCACTGCTCCAAGAGCTTTATGTGTATTAATGTATTTAATTTTCACAATTTTGCAAGACAAGGAAGATTATTTTCTCCACTTTACAGAAATAAAAAATTGAGGCACAAAGTAAACTGCAGGAAGTTTGCCTTAGAGTTTTAAAGATGATCCAAGACAGAATCTTTTGAGTAAGTAATACAAGTAGGTATGAAAACTGCATTGGCATATTTATTTTCCAGTTGTGTCCAAAGTTTGGTGTATCTGGAAGTTTCAGTAGTACATATTTATAGTTTATTTTCAAACATATTTTATACATCATAAATACATCATAACTTTTAAATATGTTTTTCCATACATCAATAAAACTTCTATGATATTCATTCTATTTTTCTCTCTATAATAGTTTTTTGGTCTTTCTGAAAGCATCTTATTTCCAATTCTAGGGATGACTTTCTTAACAATACTTATTTTGAAAAAAATGTTTTATTTTCATTTCTAACTCTTTTAGTTACTTTCTGAGGTTGAATATAGTTATATTAGTAAATCAAATCAGGGTTGAACCCATGAACTTTTCAGGGTATGGTATTTTTGAGGAAATAATGATATTTTAGAAATTTTGATTAATCAAATTCTCTAAGACAAGATTAAATAAGTGTTTCATGAAGCTGGGCTGAAAAATCTCAGCCTAAATTGATGTCAGTTTAGATTTTTTGCTTTGGTAAAATACAGTTATATGTCACTTCCCTCCAAGTTTTATTGTCTAGCTTCTGCTATTCTGCTACCAAGATAATCTCACTCACCCTTATGTCTTTACCAATAATATCTGCAGATAATTATGCATAAAATAGAAGATAAATACTTCATAAATATATAATAATTAATGAAATTTCAAACTTTTATGTCTTGTTATAATATATATTCCAAATTCTATCCATCCAATCCATTCTCCATATATTCACCAAACATTTATTGAGTACCTCCTTCCAGACACTATGTTCCAGAATTAATGTCCAATTCCAATTTCCCCTCTGCAAAATAGGAATATTGATATCTCATTCATTGAGTATTGTAAATAATAGGGGGGACAATATATATAGCTATGATTACCTGTTATATATTGTCTGTGGCTGCTATAATGGCAGTACAGCTGAGTAGTTGCAATGGAGACCAGGTGGCTCACAAAGCCAATAATGTTTACTTGCTGGCTTTTCACAGAAAAAGTTTGCCAACTTGTATTTCCCAAATTACCCAGATTCTACTACCTGTTATATATAAAAGAACTTGTTATACACAGAAATTCTCATTCCTCCATTTGGATACTGATTATAGCGATTTGGGGTAAAGCAGAAATTCTATGCTCAACAAGATTTCCTATAATGCTTATGAAAAAAACAGTTAAGTAAATTTAGGAAACCTCCCTAAGTAAAGACTGTCTAGAAATAGAATTCAAGATTCTGGGGCATCTTAGCAGAGGAGAAAATATTCAGGGATGAGAGACAGAGCTCTTAATCTGAATTGGCAGTAAGGTAACCCTGAGCAAAAGAAGAAAAGACAAAAATTTTCTAAAATTCAACTTCTCATTCCTGAGCTAGAATTTCTAAGTACAAGTTTTAACACTGAGTACAACATATCTCAGTACTAGACAAGTTAAAATCATGAAGAGAGGACTCAGATGATAAAATGCAGAACACTGAGGAGACTAGAAGATCTGCATTAAGAGGAAAAAAGAACTGAGTCAAATTCTGACAGAGTTGTAAGCATTTTAAATTCAATGAGAAGGCTGTCTCAAGAGTCCAAGTGCTAGTAACAAGGCAGAAGAGTAAGAAAGAAACAAACTAAGGACGATGAAATTTGCAATCTTGCCAAGTTAGGGCACATTTTCTCAGCCAAATGTGGCACCAATCCCTTTATTAATCTTACTGAAATCAAGATCAATCCAAGTAGTAAAGTCATGAAGACACTTACTTTGAAGAACAATGACAAGCTTAAATCCACTTTTTTATTTCTACAATGGAGATGTAGAGAATGGCACCTCAGATTGTAAGATTTACTTGCGCTCTAGTTAGAAGGAAGTAAGAAATTGGGCCTAGTTGGCTAGAGATTAAGTGAAAAGTTGCCATAAAGCCAAGCTGTGACTGCTGCTTGGGTAGTTAGTCATCCTACCCCCAGACAGGACTCAGAAGACCTTTCTTGGAAGATGCTTTAATGACAGTAAACTTTCCAGCAACTCTGGGAACAATATGGAGTAAAAGAAACCCTATGCATCCTGAGCCCTACTGGGACAACTGAGCTCATTCTCTGTCTTGATTTGCAGCTCTTCCACTGAGATGTTTGGGAATAAAATCATTAGTGGAAGTCTTCACTCCAACCTTTAATGTTCTCACAACTGGTCACAGAAAGGCATCTTCTTCAACTTTCTTTCATAAGTTTTCCTGAACCTGTCAAGTCCACCTCAGTAAACTTTCAATTATATAGAGCCCAATTTAATCTGGAAGAAGTAAATTTGTCTCCTCAGATGCTATGCACAAACAGGGTGGAATCTGTGAAATTTTATTTCTAATCAGGAAAGAATTTTCTAGCAATGGATTTAATTCATTCACTCAACCCCACCCTCCTTCATAAGCAATGCCTAATCATCGAGTGGTTTTCTTTCTTTATTTTGCCATTTAAAAATGTAACATCTACCAAGGGTTTGCTTTCAATTTTTTAAGGGACCAGGCTTTTTCCTCTTGGAATATTTTCAAACTATTTAAATAAAACAATGTGGAAAATGACTTTAAATAGAAATGTAGAGTGGTTTCACTACTCAAGCAAGACACCCATATAGTCATAATACGTGTATGCTTACCCTTAGAGACTCTCAAATACTTTGGAAAACAACAAATCCATATAAATGTCTAGATTTAATATTCATACCCTTATAATCCATGACATTTTCTTGGCCCATATACATATAAATAACTTTATTTATATATTTATTTATATATTTTATATATATTTTATTAAAAAAATATATTTTTTATTTATATATAAATATATATATTTATTTATTTATATTTTATATATATTTTATATATATTTATATTTATGTATATATAATATATGTATACAGATGTATAGTGTACTTATAAGCTAACATATATCACATACACCCATATTTTTGCCTTTTTCCACTTTCCAGCCATGGATACTCAGAGAAGCTCAGAGACAAGAGACATTATCAGTGGCTCAACATGGTGATTTTAAATTATGTCTGTAAACGTTTCAACACTCTAACCACCAGGGAGTAGTGTACTTTTGTCATGTTTCAGTTAATAGATGTGGTGGAATTGATGTTATGTGACTTCAGAGGTCAGGTCATAAAAGGAGATTCAGCTTCTGCCTGGCTCTCTTAGGACGCTCACTTCCAGGAAAGTCAGCTACCATATAAGTAGTCAAACTGCCCTGAGGCTGCCATGCTATGAAGAAGCCTAAATTAGTGTATTCAAAAGGCCACATGAAGAGACCGATGCCTGGGGAGCTCCTGACTACACTCTGTTACAGTTCTTCTCACCATCTCATCTGTCTGCAGTGATTTGAAAGACTTCAAACAAATCCACCCAGTCCAACTCTGTCCAAATTCTTGACCCACAGACACTGTGAGAGACAGTAAACTGACTTTGTTTTAAGCCATGATATTCTAGGGTAATTTATTTTACATCAATAGATAACTGGAACGCTCAGGTGAACATGGGCTTTTCATTACCGCTAAATGCATAAGAAAATTTGGGTCCAGGACGCTTCCTTTGCCTTCAGGCCCTGGTCACAGTGGCCATGGCAGTAATCTCTTGAGGAAGAGAATAATTAGAGTGATGCAGAAGGTTGACAATGTCTCCTCCCAAACTCCTCTATGTCGAAATTATTTTACTGGATTCACTCATAGACTTTTAGTAAAACTGGAGACAGGGCTAAATTAAGCTCTCTGACTACTATAGCAAAAAAAGTGTTGATTTATAACTGTAGTAGAACCAGATCCAGGTGAACTGATTCAATTCACTCTGGCTTTTGATGGGTTTGGGTTCAAATTCTGGCTCAACTATGCATTAGTTATTGGACCATGAATATAATGCTTTCTAAGAGGGCAATTTCGACCAAGTGTTCAAAATGAAGTTTGAAGAACCAGAAGCAAATGTCCAAGCACGAGTTTTAGAAAAGATTCATAAGTATGATGGGTATTGGCTGGAAGTTGGTTTGGAGGATTTGATGGGATTAGGATTAGCGTTAGGGATAGGGTTAGCGTTGGGGTTTGGATTAGGGGTGAGGATGAGGAAGGGAAGGAAGCTGATGGTAATTTACATTAAGCAGTTAGATAGCAGTTAATAGTGTCAATTATTATTATTACTGTAATTTGTATATCACAATTGTTTACATTAAAATATTTAGTAAATATTTATATTGATTATTTTAATAATTATGAAACTGAGCAGGACTCTTTGGGGCCCTCCTGGGTACAAAACCCTTTCTGTGTGCCATGTTTCTCATTTGTAGGAAAAAGGCTTCAGTCTCCTAGACCTTCCCTGAATTCCAAAGGGCAGATTCAAACAGTTACTAATTAGGGAAGGGAGGGAATGCAGAAGCTAAGGAGGAGTGGTCAAGAAACAATAGTGAAGGGATAAAGCAGTGTCCTGGTTCCTCCTCATGGGATATACATAACAATATATCTCTGAGTTCTTCTACAGGAACTAAGGCCCCCACCCGGGCAGAGGATGGTAACTTCAGGCTGAACACAAGCATGTGGGGTCCAGACTGGTTGGAACCATAAGGCTGATGACTGAGATTTCTAGGACACCAACCTGTTACCTCACCACCAACAAGTCAGTTGAAGGTTACACACCCTGCAGCCCTCCCCCCAAATTTTGCCATTAAAAACTCTCCCCGCAAAACCATTGGGGATTTCTAGTCATTTGAGTACCAGCAACCCGTTCTCCTTGCTCATCCACTGTGATACACTTTCTGTGCTCCAAACTCCAACATTTTGGTTTGTTTGGTCTCACTGTGCATTGGGCACACAAGCTTGGGTTCAACAACAGTTACAGTGTTATAAGTTAGGGTGGATTGTAAATGCCTTCCACGTCTGGGGAAACCTAATTTGTTGGTTCTCAATACCATAAACCTGATTCCAAAGTGCTGTTTGTGTGTTGAATCATCAATTATTATTTGTTAATTGTTTAACCAGTGTTTACAAAAGCTTAGCCTCAGCACTGTCTGGAGTACTTATTCAAAGTAGAGGTTCCTGGGCTTCACCACAGATGTACCAAATCTGAATCTCTAGTAAGGAGGCCCTGATATCTGCATTTTCAGAAGCTCTCTGAGTAGCTGTGAGGAACACTATTGGAAAACTATTATGTAGGCCAAAGTGATGAACAACTGTCCCAAGAATGTCATGGTCCCTAAATCAATTCCCAGATTTAAGTGGGTTTATAAACCCAGAACCCTTTGAAAGTAGGGGAGGTGGTGAGCTCCCCTTGAGGAAGGACCTCAGTACACTACCAAAAATTCATAGTCTTAACTGTTATCCCAGCTTTTCACCAAAGGACATGCGGCCATTTACCAGAGTAACTGCTATGAGGAAAGGACATAATCAAGCCTTTCAGAGACTACTGGATACTGGCTCTGAACTGACATTAATTCCAGGACTCAAAATGTCATTGTGGTCCACCAGTCAGAGTAAGTACTTATGGATGTCAGGTGATCAATGGAGTTTTAGCTCAAGTCTGTCTCACAGTGGGCCCAGTGGGTCTCTGAACCCATCCTGTGGATGTTTTCCAGTTCCAGAATTCATAACTGGAATATATATACTCAACAGCTAGCAGAATTCCCACATTGATTCTTTACCTGTGGCTATCATGGTGGGAAAGGCCAGGTGGGAGCCACCAGTACTGCCTCTACCTGGGAAAATAGTAAACCAAAAGCAATACTGCATTGCTGGAGGGATTACAGAGATTAGAGCCACTATGGAGAACCTGAAAGACTCAGGGATGGTGATTCCCACCACATCCCTGTTCAACTAGTCTATTTGGCTTGTACACAAGACAGATGGAGGTTAGAGAATGACAGTGGATTATTGTAAGCTTAACCACGTGATGATTCCAATTACATCTACTGTAACAGATGTGATTTCATTCCTTGAGCAAATTAACACATTCACTGGTACCTAATGTGCAGCTATTGATCTAGCAAATGCCTTTTTCTCCATATTTGTCCAAAAGGCACCAAAATTAGTTTCCTTGCAGCTGGCAAGATCAGCAGTACACTTTCCCTGTCCTACCTCAAGAAAGTATCAACTCTCCAGCCCTATGTAATAATTTAGTTCCCAGGGATCTTGATCACCTTTCCCTTCCACAAGATAACACACTGGTCCATTACATATTCTGATTGGAACTAGTGAGCAAGAAGACATGACTACCTTAGACTTATTGGTAAGACTTATTGGTATGTCATTGGCTGAGAAATAAATTTGACCAAATTTCAAGGGTCTTCCAGGGGTCCAGTCGTGTAGGCATGTAGACAATAAGTTGTTGCTTTAGCCTCTTCTACAATCAAAAAAAAGGCACAATGCCTAGTGAGCCTCTTTGGATTTTGGAGACAACATATTCCTCATTTGGGTGTGTTACTCTGGCCCATTTACCAAGTGAAGCTGCCAGTTTTAGGTGAGGCCTAGAACAAGAGAAAGCTCTGCAACAGGTCCAGGTAGTTGTTGCAAGCTATTCTGTCACTTGGGCCATATGATCCAGCAGACCCAATTCTGCCTGCAGTATTGGCGGCAAATAGAGATGCTATTTGTAGCCTTCGGCAGGTCCTGTAGATAAATTTCAGTGCAGGTCCTCAGGATTTTAGAGCAAAAAACTGCCATCCTCTATAAATAACTGTTCCTCTTATGAGAATGAGCCCTTGGCCTGTTACTGGGCCTTAGTAGAAGCTGAATGCTTAACCATGGGTCTCCAAGTTAACCAAGCAACCTGAGCTGCCCATCCTGAACTGGGTGTTTTCTGACACAGCCAACCATAAAGCTGGACATGCACAGCAGTACTCCACCATCAAATGAAAGTGGTATATGTGTGCTCAGGTCCAAGCAAGCCTCAAAGACACATGAAGATGTAGCCCAAATACTCACGGTTCAAGCTCCTGCTATACTGCCTTCTCTCTCCCAGACTGCACCTATGGCCTACTGGGGAGTTTCCTATGATTAGCTGACAGAGGAGGAGAGTCTTGAGCCTGGTTTAGATATGGTTCTGAACAATATGCAGGCACCACCCAAAAGTGGATAGCTGCAGCACTACAGCCTCTTAGTCGGATATCTCTGAAGGACAGTGGTGAGAAGAAATTCTCCCAGTGGGCAGAACTTTGAGTAACGCACCTGGTTTTTCACTTTACATGAAAGGAGAAATGACCAGATGTGTGGTTATATAGCAATTCATGGGCTGTGGCCAATAGTTTGGTTGAATGGTCATGGACTTGGAAGGAAAATGATTGAAAAATTGGTTGGTTGGAAAGAAATTTGGGGAAGAGGTATTATATGAATAGACATCTCCTAATAGGGCAAAAAAAATGTGAGGATATTTGTGTCCCCTGTGAAGACTCACCAAACGGTGATCTCAACAGAAGGGGATTTTAATAATCAAGTGGATGGGATGGTGACCCATTTTGTGGATACCAGTCAGTCTCTTTGCTCAGCCACACTTGTCATCAACAAATGGGCTCATGAGCAAAGTGGCTATGGTGGCAGGGATAGAATTTATGCATGGGCACAGCAACAAGGACTTCCATTCACCAAGGTCAACCTGGCTATGGCCATCACTGAGTGCCCATTCTGCCCGCAGCAGAGACAAACACTGAGTCCCTGATATGGTACCATTCCACATATCAGCCAGTTACCTGGTGGCAGATTGATTACATTGGACTGCTTTCATCATGGAAGAGACCGTGTTTTGTTCTTATTGGAATAGTTACTCTAGACATAGATTTGCTTTCCCTGCACACTATGATTTTGCCAAAACTATCATCCATAGACATACACGGAATACCATGTATAAGGCTATCCACCATGATGGTATTCCATACAATATTGTTTCTGATCGAGAAACACTTCACAGGAAAAGAAATGTGTCAACGGGTCCATGTTCACAGAATTCACTGGTCTTACCATGTTCCCTACCATTCTGAAACAGCTGGCTCAATAGAATTGTGGAATGGCCTTTTTAAGACAGTTACAGTACCAGCTAGGTGGCAATAACTTGCAAGGTTGAGACAAGGTTCTCCAGAAGGCTGTCTATGCTCTCAACCAGTGTTCAATATAGGGTGCTGTTTCTTCCTTAGCTGGAATTCATGAGTCTAGGAATTAGGTAGTGGAAATGGGAGTGGCTCTACTTGCTAGTGATCCACTAGCAAATTTTTTGCTTCCTGTTTCCAAGACTTTATGCTCTGCTGGCCCAGAGGTCTTATTTCCAAAGGGAGGAATGCTTCCCCTAGAAGATACAGTAGTGATGCCACTGAACAGGAAGTTAAAACTGCCACTGAATTTTTGGGCTCTTTATGTCTCTGAATCAAAGAAGGGAGTTACTGTGCTGTCTGGGGGATTGAGTGTGACTACTCTGAAGAAACCGAATGACTACAGTAGAGGTGAGGAATAGTATGTCTGGATACAGGAGATCCCCTAGGGTGTCTCTTAGCATCAGCATGCTCTGAGATTAAGGTCAATGGAAAACTACAACAACCCAATTCAGGCGGGACTACTAATGGCCTGGACTGTTCAAGAATGAAAGTTTGGGTCCCCCCACCAAGCAAAGAAAAAAAACCAGTTGAAGAGCTTTTTGAGGCAAAGAGAATACAAAATGGGTAGTGGAAGGAGATAGTTATAAATACGAGCTGTGGCTATGTGACCAGTAGCAGAAATTAGGATTATAATTTTCATGAATATTTTCTTCTTATTTTATGAATACATTTGTTTATGTATTTTATATAAAATATGTTATAATAAAATTATATATATATATCAATATATCTGTAATATCATAGTATTTAAGTTCTATTAATTTTACATCACAGTATTTAAGTTCCAGAACATCAAAGAGAAAAGTAAACATCACTCAAGGACTTTAGCTCCTCTTCTGGGGAAAGAGTTAGTGCATTTTCAGTTGTACGCAAGAGAGTTGTATCACATTAGTGGAATTAAGACCTTGTTATTGCCTTTATTTGGAGATTAAGCATGGCTTAAGGAGATGTATATAGGTGCCAAGCTGACAAGGGGAGGACGTGTGATGTCTAAATCAACTTGACTGAGCCATGGGTTACCCAGATATTTGTCAAACATTATTCTGGGTATGTCTGTGAGGGTGTTTGGGGATGAGATTAACATTTGAATTGGTAGACTGAGTAAAGCAGATTGCCCTCCCTAATGTGGGTGGGCCTCCTTCAATCAGTTGAATGCCTGACTAGAACAAAAAGACTGATCCTCCTGTGAGTAAGAGGGAACCATCCCCTTGTCTGTTTGAGCTGCAACATTGTTTTCTAGCTTTCCAGGATTCAGACTGAACCACTGGCCCCTCTTGGATACTAAGCCTGCTGCTGGCTTTCAGACTGAAACTTATCATTAATTCCCCTGGTTCTTAGATCTTCAAACTAGAATTCAGATTAGAAATATATATCTACTCTCCTGGATGTTCACCTTACTGACTGCAGATCTTGGAATGTCTTGGTCTCAATAATTATGTGAGCCAATTCCTTATTTTTATGATATATCACTCTTTACATAAAAGAAAAGATCAATACAAATAAAATAATTTGCTTAAAGTATTCAGAACATTTTGAAGTAATTTTAGAACTAAATTCATTGATTTTTATATTTTTCCACAAGATATTCTTTTCAATGTCTTCATGATCATGGGTCATACAGCATTTCCTAAAAGATTTCATCATTGTACCCAGAGTGTTAGTTCAAGTTGACGACACTCATTATACATATTTTGACGATTTCTTAATATTTCCAAAAATGTCAGGTAAAAAACTATGCCGTATTAATCATCTGACTGATAACAATTGTAAGACAACATTGTTTGAAAAACACATTCTGACACCAGAGATGTTAAAATATGAAAAAAAAAATCGTTCATCTTAGAAATGATGAAGCGTTGATGGTTCTCAATAAATAAATAAATATTCTTTTCGATGATGATGGTGATAATAATGATGAATATTAACTGGGAGAAGTGTCCTTGTGCCTGATGAAGTGTGTTTATATATTTGGGAATGTGTGCCTGATGTTTGGTGCATTTATGGAGAGGCTAAAAGACTTGTGCAAAATGAACATGAAAACCAATGGTCAGAGGTGTCACCTGGTAACAATTTTAGTTCCACATGTGACAGAGACCAACTTTTCAGGATATCATTGATGCTGCTAAAGCTGGCTGTTCCGACACCATACAAGTTAAGCATTTGACTCTCAACACTATCATTGAGCTTACTATCACTGTTTTTCCATTGCTTGTGACAGAATTCTTATGAGTAAAATTCTTCATGGAAAAAAAAAATCAAATATTCCAATTCCAGAACTCCTTTATTTCAGGGCTCTCTTCCTCTGGATATGTTCTTTTACATTCTACACTTAACCTCTTCTCTTTCTTTATACTTCCTACATTGAAAAATAAGTAAATTCTACTCCAAAAATAAAAACAGACTGAAATGGATGGTCCAGAACATCGAGATGAAAGCCATTGAGACCCATTCACTTTTCAGCAACTGGTTAGTATTCCTTTTCAAATAGTCCATATTTATTTGGAAGCTTGTTCAGTTAATATCATTGTTCTTCTATTTCCTACATAGGATGTACTTATGTCAGTGAAGCTGAATTATGCATTTTCCAGAGGGCAAAACTTTCTGAAGAAAGTATTGTGGTGGCAGACCTGGCCAGCAGACTGCACCAACTCTTCCTTGTTCAGCTCTACTGGGAATTAATTAGATTAGGCATGGCCTCCTGGAATGCAGTCAAGGTCACATTTCTCCTTTAATTCTGCAAAACAACAGTTCTGAAGAGAAGGAGTATACTGCGTATATTTTGAGTTGCTTTTCATTGGAAGTTTCAAATCATCTAGGGAATCTGATGTGGCTAATAGCAATCCAGAAGAAAGCTTTCATTTTTACTTTGTTTAAAATCTCTAGCAGGTTTGTAAGTTGTTTTATTGGAAATACATCATCTTTATTTATCTCTAACCATCACTCCTGACTTGGGATCCCTCCCCTTTCTTTGTTTCCCATCTACATATGTAGTCATGTAGCCAGAGTGAACAGGGTCTTATTTTATTTTTTGCTAGTTCATGTTTATTATGGAAGGGAGAATTTCTTGAATCATCACAGGAATACAAAAATAAAAAGATTTAATTTTCCCATTAGATTGCCTACAATCTTCACATTTGAGTATTTAAAATTATCTTGATATCTGAGAAAAGGAAATCAGCACAGGAAGCAAAGCCATAGTTCTGAGTAATTCCTGGCAGGTAAGCAGCTCCAACTGATGAATGGGTTACATCCCAAAGGGGAATTGCCGGCCTGCTGCTTCATTCACTGAAGGATCCATGCATACATTTGCTCATTCACCCATTTTGGGGGAAGAATTTACTTTGATAGGCCCTGAGATTGCAAAGACAAACATACGATCATTTGTTCTAAGGGATTTACCCTCTAATAGGAGAAGAAAGATATGAAAACAGGGAAGAGCAAAGAAATATTTCAGATATGACAAGAGAAGAAACAAGATATATAGGGGTGTGATGGAGAGAATAGCCAAATCATCCTGGGAGAGTCATAAAAGGCCGAAAAATGAGCTGTTGTCTGTTGTCTTAAAAAATGAGACACTATTTCCCTATCACCTAGTCTAGGAAATCCAACCCAAGTTGGGTTGAGGATATGGGTGGGAGTGAGGGCAGGGGCTGGAGGTTTTGAGCAGATCCCAAAGACATGAGACCTCCCTATGTGTTCCCAGAACTACAAACATTCTATCTGATTAACAGTAATGAGAGACTGCAGATTTATCTCAAAATAAGGGTAGATCATGAAGTATAAATTATTTGCCATTCTGAGGCATTTTCTGATGGGAACTCTAAAGAGTTTGTTTTTTGGAATTTAAAATGCACATACAATAATGGTTAGGTTCCCATTCTCCTCAGCAAGGGGCTTTTTCTTTTCACCATTAAAAAAACTGAAACATAGTGAGACTGTTAATATATTATGTGTGAGCCGGGAACGAGTAATTTAGGAGTAAGGGGGAAAAGTTCAATTTCACTACCCTTTTCAGTTGCTTTGCAATTTATTTTCTTTCTTTACAAATTCCCTGGATATCACTCATGCCCTAACTGCCTCTAATCCCTATTCTTCCCTAAACCTTGACAACTGGACTTCTGCTTCTGTCACTCCTTTCCCAGGCTCAGGATAAAGCCTTTTTAAACTTCCTGTAGGTACCCATGCACCTTTTTTTTTCTTCAGAGCCTTAGAACATTCCACCCTGCTGTGCCAGGGCTTCTTTTTTTATTTTATTTAATTAATTTATTTATTTTTTAAAACATCTTTATTGGAGAATAATTGCTTTACAATGGTGTGTTAGTTTCTGCTTTACAA
>NC_041223.1:85038620-85044311 GCF_002837175.3 Physeter macrocephalus
TTTACAACAAAGTGAATCAGTTATACATACACATATGTTCCCATATCCCCTCCCTCTTGCCTCTCCCTCCCTCCCACCCTCCCTATCCCACCCCTCTAGGTGGTCACAAAGCACCGAGCTGATCTCCCTGTGCTATGCGGCTGCTTCCCACTAGCTATCTATTTTACGTTTTGTTGTGTATATATGTCCATACCACTCTCTCACTTCGTCACAGCTTACCCTTCCCCCTCCCCATATCCTCAAGGCCATGCTCTAGTAGGTCTTGCTGAAGGGAATCCTGCATAGTCTACTCCACCTGCTTTCTGTACAAACTCCGAGTCCCAGAGTGGGATTTCACTTTAGTTCCTAGCAAAAAAACCAATCTGATTAAGCTCATTTCTCTAACACTCCATACATTTCTCAGAATTATTTGTATTTATAACTCGAATGTATTGGTGGAATTGTTTTCCTTTTTATTTTTAATTTAATTTAATTTTTTTATGCCAGAGGTTCTTATTAGTTATCTATTTTATACATATTAGTGTATACATGTCAATCCCAATCTCTCAATTCATCCTACCACCACCACCACCCACTTTCTCCTCCTTGTGTCCATACATTTGTTCTCTACATCTGTGTCTCTATTTCTGCCCTGCAAACTGGTTCATCTGTACCATTTTTCTAGGTTCCACATATATGCATTATTATACGATATTTGTTTTTCTCTTTCTGGCTTACTTCACTCTGTGTGACAGTCTCTAGGTCCATCCACGTCTCTACAAATAACCCAGTTTCATTCCTTTTTATGGCTGAGTAATATTCCATTGTATATATGTACCACATCTTCTTTATCCATTCGTCTGTCAGTGGGCATTTAGGTTGCTTCCACGACCTGGCTATTGTAAATAGTGCTGCAATGAACATTGGGGTGCATGTGTCTTTTTGAATTATGGTTTTCTCTGGGTATATGCCCAAATTGGTGGAATTTTAAGCAATAATGTAAACTGAAGGGAATATATTCAGCCTTTAGGAAGAAACACCCTTAGGAAATGGTGGTCACCATTCAGGCCCACTGGTTGTTCCTCAGACACTACCCAATATGAATTCCCCAATACTGTTGCAGCTTTTCCAAGCTCAGCTTCACCTAACATGTGGAACCCTCAAATTCTCTAAAAGTTTGATGTGTTTTTTATAGAATCACCTATGGGAGCAACAGCAGGAACTGAACAACAATTTAAAAAGCATGGCCTCATACAGGGAAAGTAAGCAGGAGGTTATCTGGAGGACCTCATTTTCAGTAAAGGTATAATCTTACCCCCCAGAAATAATAATACTTATACCCACATTAACATTTCTGGAACTTGACACTGATGGTTATTAGGGTCTGTGGAGAATATAAAAATTGTGCATTAATTCGTGCATTTGTTTACATGTTTAACATTTTTCCTGCATATTTTTTGTATTCCTTTTTCATTGCATTATATAGTGGTAGAGCCTCTGAGATTCAAATAAAGATTTTTCATAAAGGTTTAGAAAACCAAATTTCAGTGAAATCTCTTCTTTTAAAAAGTGATTTCTACTGCTTTCAAATATTGTTTATTTGTGTTGTATAATAACAATTTACATAAATTTTTTAAAACCTAATTCATGTTTCTAAACAATCAGTCCCTAGAATGTAATAGCAAAAATATTTGCATTCACTAAATTATTCCAAAAGCTTTTTTAAAATTACCACATGGTTAATTTTAAAGTTGTAAACTATATTCTAAAAATCAGATGATAGTATATGAGAGGTCTGAAAATGTCATTTGCTGAAAGAGCTTAAATATATTTGCCAATGTAAAACTATTTACCAAATATTTATTAAATATCTGCTACGTATAGTATTTTCCTACACCAATAAGTGTTCATTTCATTTGATTTCATTTGAGAATGAACCCTTAAATTGTTGAAGCACTGCTGTTGGCTGTTACAAGTAATTAAACGCAATTCTAAATGGCTATAGGAACTAACATTTATTTCCCAACTTTTACCCTTACTCCAAGAATTGTTCAAACCCATAGAATTTCTATAATCTCTGAACTAATCTCTGAGCTGTACATGAAAATAAAATTGAGCCTGGTCATCTTGGAGGGAATTGTTCTGACTGGGGGTGTATTTTAGACATAAAATGACAGTACTTGCTGAAGAATGGAATAATCAAGAATGCTGAGACGTTTATATATTTGCACAATTGAGTGGATGAGGGTACCACTCACTGAGATGGGGACGTCGGTGAGATCACTTATTTGGGATTGGCTAACAAGAGTTTTATTTTGGCCATGTTATGTTTGAGATACATATTACAGCATCCAAGAGGAGATGCCAAGTGGGCAGTTGATACATGAAACTGGAGTTCTGGGGAAGGCCAGGACAATGAGATTTGGGAGATATTGTTACATAGATGATATCAAAGTCATGTGATGTAAGAAATCACACAGAAACAGTGTATAAATACACAAAGAAGAAAACTAAGGAGTGCTCAGTAAGATCAAAGGAAAACTATGAAATGCCATGTCATATGTGCCAACAGAAAAAGGAGGAATTGGTCAGCTAATCAAATGAAATCACTGAAAGATCAAGAAAGCTAAGAGCAGAGAAATGACCACTAGATGAAGCAATCTAATTGCCACTTCTAACTTTGTTTTGTTTTGTCTTCATAAGATGGTTGCCAGGTTTCTTTCCTCTCTTTTTCTTTTTTTAATTAAGATATAATTGACATATAACACTATAAAAGTTTAAGGTGTGCAAGGTGTTGATTTGATACACATATATTGCAATATGACTACTACGTAGCATTAGCTAACATTTCCATCACATCACATAATTATCTTTTCCTTTTGTGGTGAGGACATTTACGTCTGGTCTCTTAGCAACTTTCAGTATATAATGCAGTATACTGTTAACTATAGTCGCAATGCTGTGTATTAGATCCCCAAAACGTATTCATCTTCTAACTACAAGTTTGTACCCTTTGACTAACATCTCCTCATATCTCCCAGCCCCTAGACCCCGATAACCACCATTTCCAAATATAAGTGATAATTTTGTCAGCAAGGTCTTAGAGCAGTGATGACAGAAACCTGAAAGGAGCAGATGAAGGAAATAACATTATGTAAGAAATTTACCCTTTCAAAAAGTTTGCCAGGAAGAGGCATAGACAAAGGGGGCAGTGTCTAGAGTAGAATGTGGACTTCCCATTGCAATTAGAAAAATCCCAAATCTCTCATGTTGTCCTATCAGCCCTGACATGGTCCACTCTCCCTACCTTTTTGAATCATCTCCTAACAACGGCCTCTGCCCCATTCACTACTTTTCAGCCAAAAAAGGCCTTCTCTCTGCCTTTCGAAATCTTCAGAAAGCTTTATTTTTTTTCTATCATAGGGGCCATGCACTTACTTTTCTTCTGTTTCTTTTGCCTGCAATGCTTTCCAACTGATTCCACATGACTGGCTCATTTTGTCATTACTATCTCAACTCAAATATCTCCAGGGAGGAACTACATAACCATAACACTTAAAAGGGCACAGATATTATCCCATCACCCCGCCTTTCTTCTCCACAACATACACCACAATATAAAATTCATGTATTTGCCTGTATTGCTACCCACAATGCATTGTGAGCTTCACAAGGGCTGGAGCACTGGCTGTGTTGTTCGCACAATGTTTTTCACTGTGTGTCTTCAATACCTGGTACATAGCAGGAGCTTAATTAATAATGTTGAGTAAATGGATGAATGGTAACAAATACTAACCAACTGGTAAATTTAGCTAAGTTTTCGCAACTGTGAAGAAAACAGAAAAACATTCAGAAACTTTCAAGAACTCAAGGAAAGCAGTACGTATGAGTAGTTCTTCGGAACATGAAAGCAAACAAAGGAAACCGACAGTGAAAGAAAACCAAATAAAAGATAAATCTAATAAGGAACTCTGAAATGGAGAAGCCATAGTAAAATGGATTCATGGTGTATTTTAGATTAGTGCAAAACTAAACAATTATGGAAATTATGGTTACACAAGAGAATGTAAAATTTAAAACACATAAATGTCAGAAAGAATAGGAGGTGTGGGGAAGGAAAATTGGGAGAAGCTTAAATGGGGTATTTTCTCATCTTTTTAGCAGGGTAGTCAACTGATTCTGTCTTTTGTTGAAATGAGTAGCTTAAAAAGAGCCACCAGCTTTTAAATTTTTCATAATCTTTTAATTAACTTTAGAAGCATCTTCTAAGAGTTGTTAACTTTTGTTGGAAGAAAAAAATCATTTGAAGTTTAACAATTCCTTTACTAACTTTTCTTTGGTTAAATTCAAGAAAAATTTAATATATTTTTATTAAAACAAATGTATCTTGTGATTCTATTTTCCTTAAAATATATATTATATTTTATACAGCCTATTATTTCTTTTTTTTCACAACTCACACACACACTGTATTTTATTTTTACAAGAGATAAATAAACTGACACCAAGCATTGTAAATGGATGACCACAACAAAAGCAACAACGATTGCAATTACCAAATATGAAACACACTCATACTATGTCATAATATTGACATTCAGTCCAGTAATCCTCCACTGTAACAGCTCCTTTACTTTGCATTGAAAATTGATTTGTATATTTTTTGCCTCTGAGTCCTTGTGGGATTTTTTTTTTAATTCAAACAGAAATTCACAAAAATTATAATCATCCTCATCAGTTCACTCTGTCTCATGTAATTAATTTTTTTATCTTGATTTTTTTGTTATCACTTTTATGACTTCATCAGTTTTCCATTAGAGTTCTGAAAATGCTTATTCATTCAGTTCAGCAGTATAGTCAGTTACCAGACACGTGTACTTGTCAGAGTCTTTTCCATGAATTCCTTGAAACTGAAACCCTTTTATAGGAACATTTTTGTGAAAGCATCAGAGTACACCCAGAACTGTCTGTAAATGACAAAAGACTTAAAAATGACCACGGTTAAAGATTTGATGAAAGTTCATAATAATGCAATTGACAAGGAAATTTAGTTATTTCTGAGATATACATTTTAAAGTAATAACTAGAATTATGCCTTATAACATTATATCAGAACATATAAGGGTTTTAGAAATTTCATGTAATGTCTGAAACATTTATATTAACATATTTCCATACAAATAACCCAAACAAAGTTTAGTATTCGTTTTTTTGTTTGTTTGTTTTTTTATACTGCAGGTTCTTATTAGTCATCAATTTTATACACATCAGTGTATACATGTCAATCCCAATTGCCCAATTCAGCACACCACCATCCCCAACCCACCGTGGTTTTCCTCCCTTGGTGTCTGTACGTTTGTTCTCTACATCTGTGTCTCAACTTCTGCCCTGCAAAATGGTTTATTTGTACCATTTTTCTAGGTTCCACAAACATGCATTAATATACGATATATGTTTTTCTCTTTCGGACTTACTTCACTCTTTATGACAGTCTCTAGAACCATCCACGTCTCAACAAATGACTCAATTTTATTCCTTTTTATGGCTGAGTAATATTCCTTTGTATATATATGTACCACATCTTCTTTATCCATTCTTCTGTCGATAGGCATTTAGGTTGCTTCCATGACCTGGCTATTGTAAACAGTGCTGCAATGAACATTGGGGTGCATGTGTCTTTTTGAATTATGGTTTTCTCTGGGTATATGCCCA
>NC_041223.1:85044402-85045537 GCF_002837175.3 Physeter macrocephalus
TAATTAGTGATGTTGAGCAGCTTTTCATGTGCTTCTTGGCCATCTGTATGTCTTCTTTGGAGAAATGTCTATTTAGGTCCTCTGCCCATTTTTGGATTGGGTTGTTTGTTTCTTTAATATTGAGCTGCATGAGCTGTTTATATATTTTGGAGATTAATCCCTTGTCCATTGATTCAGTTGCGAATATTTTCGCCCATTCTGAGGGTTGTCTTTTCATCTTGTTTAAGGTTTCCTTTGTTGTGTGAAAGCTTTTAAGTTTAATTAGATCCCATTTGTTTATTTTTGTTTTTATTTCCATTACTCTAAGAGGCGTATCAAAAAAGATCTTGCTGTGATTTATGTCAAAGAGTGTTCTTCTTATGTTTTCCTAAAGAGTTTTATAGTGTCCGGTCTTACATTTAGGTCTCGAATCCATTTTGAGTTTATTTTTGTGTATGGTGTTAGGGAGTGTTCTAATTTCATTCTTTTACATGTAGCTGTCCAGTTTTCCCAGCACCACTTATTGAAGAGACTGTCTTTTCTTCATTGCCTCCTTTGTCATAGATTAGTTGACCATTGGTGTGTGGGTTTATCTCTGGGCTTTCTATCTTTTTCCATTGATCTATGTTTCTGTTTTTGTGCCAGTACTATATTGTCTTGATTATTGTAGATTTGTAGTATAGTCTGAAGTCAGTGAGTCTGATTCCTCCAGCTCCTTTTTTTCCCCCTCTATACTGCTTTGTCTATTCGGGGTCTTTTGTGTCTCCATACAAATTTTGAGATGATTTGTTCTAGTTCCGTAAAAAATGCTGTTGGTAATTTGATAGGGATGGCATTGAATCTGTAGATTGCTTTGTGTAGTATAGTCATTTTCACAATATTAATTCTTCCAATCCAAGAACATCGTATGTCTCTCCATCTGTTGGTATCATCTTTAATTTCTTTCATCAATGTCTTATAGCTTTCTGCATACAGGACTTTTATTTCCCTAGGTATGTTTATTCCTAGGTATTTTATTCTTTTTGTTGCAATGGTAAATGGGAGTGTTTCCATAATTTCTCTTTCAGATTTTTCATCATTATTGTATAAGAATGCAAGAGATCTCTGTGCATTAATTTTGTATGCTGCAACTTTACCAAATTCATTGATTAGCTCT
>NC_041223.1:85045547-85046034 GCF_002837175.3 Physeter macrocephalus
GACATCCTTGTCTTGTTCCTGATCTTAGAGGAAATGCTTTCAGTTTTTCACCATTGAGAATGATGTTTGCTGTGGGTTTGTCATATATGGCCTTTATTATGTTGAGGTAGGTTCCCTCTATGCCCACTTTCTGGAGAGTTTTTATCATAAATCGGTGTTGAGTTTTGTCAAAAGCTTTTTCTGCATCTATTGAGATGATCATATGGTTTTTATTCTTCAAGTTGTTAATATGGTTTATCACATTGATTGATTTACATATATAGAAGAATCCTTGCATCCCTGTGATAAATCCCACTTGATCATGGTGTATAATCCTTTTAATGTGTTGTTGGATTTTCTTTGCTAGTATTTTGTTGAGGATTTTTGCATCTATATTCATCAGTGATATTGGTCTGTAATTTTCTTTTTTTGTAGTATCTTTGGTTTTGGTATCAGGGTGATGGTGGTCTCATAGAATGACTTTGGGAGTGTTCCTTCCTCTGCAATT
>NC_041223.1:85046554-85049073 GCF_002837175.3 Physeter macrocephalus
TGTAACTTCTCCTTTTTCATTTCTAATTTTATTGATTTGAGTCCTCTCCCTCTTTTTCTTGATGAGTCTGGCTAATGGTTTATCAATTTTGTTTTTCTTCTCAAAGAACCAGCTTTTCGTTTTATTTGAGTCTGGCTAATGGTTTGTCAATTTTGTTTATCTTCTCAAAGAACCAGCTTTTAGTTTTATTATTTTGTTTATCTTCTCAAAGAACCAGCTTTTGCTATTGTTTTCTTTGTTTCTATTTCATTTATTCCTGCTTTGATCTTTATGATTTCTTTCCTTCTGCTAACTTTGGGTTTTGTTTGTTCTTCTTTCTCTAGTTCCTTTAGGTGTAAGGTTAGGTTGTTTACTTGAGATTTTTCTTGTTTCTTGAGGTAGGCTTGTATAGCTATAAACTTCCGTCTTAGAACTGCTTTTGCTGCATCCCATAGGTTTTGGATCATCGTGATTTCATGATGTTTTTTGCGTTTTTTTCCCTGTAATTCATTTCTAATCTCATAGCGTTGTGGTCAGAAGATATGCTTGATACGATTTTAATTTTCTTAAATTTACTGAGGCTTGATTGGTGACCCAAGATGTGATCTATCCTGGAGAATATTCCGTGTGCACTTGAGAAGAAAGTGCTGTTTTTGGATAGAATGTTCTATAACTATCAATTAAATCTATCTAGTCTATTGTTTCATTTAAAGCTTCTGTTCCTTATTTATTTTCATTTTGGATGATCTGTCTATTGGTGTTAGTGTGGTGTTAAAGTCCCCCACTATTATTGTGTTACTGTTGATTTCCTCTTTTATAGCTGTTAGCAGTTGCCTTATGTATTGAGGTGCTTCTATGTTGGGTGCATATATATTTATAATTGTTATATCTTCTTCTTGGATTGATCCCTTGATCATTATGTAGTGTCCTTCCTTGTCTCTTGTAACATTCTTTATTTTAAAGCCTATTTTATCTGATGTGAGTATAGTTACTCCAGCTTTCTTCTCATTTCCATTTACATGGAATATCTTTTTCCACCCCCTCACTTTCAGTCTGTATGTGTCCGTAGGTCGGAAGTGGGTCTCTTGTAGACAGCATGTATATGGGTCTTTTTTTTGTATCCATTCAGCAAGCCTGTGTCTTTCGGTTTGAGCATTTAATCCATTGACGTTTAAGGTGATTATCGATATGTATGTTCCTATGACAATTTTCTTAATTGTTTTCAGTTTGTTTTTGTAGATCCTTTTCTTCTCTTTTGTTTCCCACTTAGAGAAGTTCCTTTAGCATTTGCTGTAGAGCTGGTTTGGTGGGCCTGAAGTCTCTTAGACTTTGCTTGTCTGTAAAGCTTTTGATTTCTCCATCAAATCTGAATGAGATCCTTGCCGGGTAGAGTAATCTTGGTTGTAGGTTCTTCCCTTCCATCTCTTTAAGTATATAATGCCAGTCCTTTCTGGCTTGTAGAGTTTCTGCTGAGAAATAAGCTGTTAACCTTATGGGAGTTCCCTTGTATGTTATTTTTTGTTTTTCCCTTGCAGTTTCTTTTTCTTTAATTTTTGTCAATTTGATTAGTATGTGTCTCAACGTGTTTCTCCTTGTGTTTATCCTGTATGGGACTTGCTGCCCTTCATGGACTTGGGTGACTATTTCCTTTCCCATGTTAGGGAAGTTTTCAACTATAATCTTCAAATATTTTCTCTGGTCCTTTCTCTCTCTCTTCTCCTTCTGGGACTCCTATAATGTGAATGTTGGTGTCCCAGAGGTCTCTTAGGCTGTCTTTGTTCGTTTTCATTCTTTTTTCTTTATTCTGTTCCACGGCAGTGAATTCCACTATTCTGTCTTCCAGGTCACTTATCCATTATTCTGCCTTACTTATTCTGCTATTGATTCCTTCTAGTGTATTTTTCATTTCAGTTATTGTATTGTTCATCTCTGTTTGTTTGTTCTTTAATTCTTCTAGGTCTTTGTTAAACATTTCTTGCATCTTCTCAGTCTTTGCCTCCATTGTTTTTCCAAGGTCCTGGATCATCTTCACTATCATTATTCTGAATTCTTTTCCTGGAAGGTTGCCTATCTCCACTTCATTTAGTTGTTTTTATGGGCTTTTATCCTGTTCCTTCATCTGGTACATAGTCCTCTACCTTTCATTTTGTCTGTCTTTCTGTGAATGTGGTTTTTGTTCCACAGGCTGCAGGATTGTAGTTCTTCTTGCTTCTGCTCTTTGCCCTCTGATGGATGAGGCTATCTAAGAGGCTTGATTGGAGGGACCAGTGGGGGCGTAGAGCTGACTGTTGCTCTGGTGGTCAGAGCTCAGTAAAACTTTAATCCACTTGACTGTTGATAGGTGGGTCTGGGTTCCCTACCTATTCATTGTTTGGCCTGAGGCAACCCAACACTGGAGCCTACCTGGGCTCTTTGGTGGGGCTAATGACAGGCTCTGGGAGGGCTCACACCAAGGAGTACTTCCCAGAACTTCTGCTGCCAGTGTCCTTGTCCCCACGGTGAGCCACAGCCACCCCTCGCCTCTGCAGGAGACCCTCCAA
>NC_041223.1:85049394-85085592 GCF_002837175.3 Physeter macrocephalus
GACCCCCAGGTTGGGAACCTGATGTGGGGCTCAGAACCTTCACGCCAGTGGGCGGACTTCTGTGGTATAAGTGTTCTCCAGTCTGTGAGTCACCCACCCAGCAGTTATGGGATTTGATTTTACTGTGATTGCGCCCCTCCTACCATCTCATTGTGGCTTCTCCTTTGTCTTTGGATGTGGGGTATCTTTTTTGGTGAGTTCCAGTGTTTTCCTGTCCATGATTGTCCAGAAGCTAGTTGTGATTCTGCTGGTCTCGCAGAGGGAGTGAGAGCACGTACTTCTACTCCGCCATCTTGATTCCTCCCCCTGACCTATTATTTCCTATACTGTGTGTGTGTGTGTAGATATAGATATAGATATACAGATGCAGATAGATGATAGATAGATAGATAGATAGATAGAGTGAGTGAGTGAAAGAGTGGGGGGGAGAGAGTTTCTGTATGAAATCATATATCTTCCATTTTTATTTCTAGTTGGTTAGATATGGAATAGTTTTTAAAAATCCTTCTTCTCATTTTATATATTTCTTAAATACTTATTCCAAGCATACATAATTTTTATAAAATAATAAAACCATTAATCTAAAAAAATAAAATTTATGAACACAATTTTTATGAAAATATTCAAGAGATAGCTGGAGATATTGATTGTTCAGATTTGGTAGGCAATGAGACCAAATATATCTTTTAAAAGCCAAATGCTTTATAGTTAGGTAAAGAATTCCTCAAGCATTTTCATTATTTCTAATGGCATTTAACTGATTTGATGACATTCTAAAAATATTACCTAATTATTTGGAAATATTCAAAAGTGTTTACATAATCATTTTTACCATTGCTATTTTGGGCTCTGTGGAATAGTAACATGACAGTAATAAATAACACTTTAATCTGTTTTATTTCTTCCAAAATGAAGTTAAATGATTGTCTGTCCTATCAATTTTTTCCTTTTGAACCTCTGGCAAAAGAAGAGAATTTATCATCTATTGAAAGATCATTGAAAGAGAAGAAAATTGAAAGAGATAGAAATATAATTTTAGTTTTTTTCTCATTTGTTTGACTTTTATTATAAAATACATGACTAACACTTGAGAAGTGGCATGTCTTTTTCAACAACGGTACAAATTCTATTGATTAAACAATATACTAACTAAAAAAAAAAACAGAAGACGAAAAAGAATGTTGTTGTAATGAGACAGAGAGAGAAAAAGAGAGATTGCAATTTTTCTACTCTTTATCCTGTGGATAAGGGAACATTTTGTTCCTGATACGCACTTTTAAATCCCTTTGGCAATCATTCTCTCATGGGTAATCTACCAACATTCCAGCATTTTATGGTCTTCAATACTCTCCAAAAGAAACAGATTCCTTTAAACCATTATGTTCTTCAAAAGAGGTTGCCTTTCCACAGTCCCCTGCTTGGCTTTGGATGCAGTTAAAACAAGATAAATGGGGAGAGAATTTAGGACGGCTGATCAGATGCACCTGTTAAAGCCAAACCAGAAGGTCCCCTGCCGGCTCTCTAGTCCACGTGGTTCATCATCAGATTATTTTACTCTCCTGCCTAAAATCTTCCTATTACTTCTCCTAACTTTTAGAATAGAGTCAAATTTTACCAGAGCCCACAGAGCCCTACACCATACGGCCCCTGACTACTTTTCCTACATCTTCTTTTACAGCCTGTTTCACTAGAACCCAGCTACTTAATTTTCTTCCACTTCCACAGATGATCAATCTTGTTCTTGCCCCTAGCTTTTCACACTTGGGGTCCCTCTGCTTGGAGTAGGTTTCCTCAAATTTCCACATGCCTAACTGCTTTGCATATATCAGGTTTTGGAATAGATGCGCCTCCTCAAGGAGGCTTTTTCTATCTCTATACCTAAAATACTGCATTCTCCAGTCATTATACCCATATTCCACTACCCACCTTTATTTTCTTTATAACTCTGAAAAGCATTTGAAATGTTATCATTTTTAACATTTGTCTACATGTTTCCATGTTGCCTTACCCCAGTAGAAAAGAAGCTCCATGAGAATAGGGACTTTGCTTGTATTGTTTACTTATCACTTGGTATGTGCCCAGCAAATAAATAAATGAATGAAAAGAAACAGAAAAAGCAAACAACCTCTCTGTCAATCTTAACCTGAAAATGCTCTCTGAAAGTCTTGTTATCACCCTGAGGTGTTATGTGTGTGAATTTATATAAAACCGGCTTGTAGTTAATTTTATGAAACATATCTGTGTTAAGATAAGGTTTTTCTATCTACTGTTACTTATATTTAATACGTTTTGATTACCATAAAAAGTTCTTTATTTACTATATACATGTCACTTGTTTATTGATCATATTTAACTATATACTCTATGTACCATTTTTACAATTACTTAATATGTCAATGATATTAAAGAAAATATAAATATTGTCCCAAGGTACACTGGCTATTAAGAAAGAATATAATTAAGAGCAAAGGTTGAAATGGGGTGTATAAGAGGAAAGGGACACACATAGTAATGTTTCTATTTTGTCTCACTATGCTTATACTTTCAGATAAATAAACATATGTATATACATACATATACATATATGCTGACCTATGAAAATTATATAAAAGCGTTAAATGGAATCAAGTGATTTAAGAAAAACATTAATATTTTTGATATCTAGTCAGGGTTTTTAAATGTTTTATCTTTATATATCTAGATAATTTTAAACGACGCCAAAAGCAGTTTTGTAGGAGAAAAATCAGCTCCTTTTCTGACTTGGAGATGTTCTGTATATTAATTACAAAAATCATCATTAAATATCTTTTAATGTTGAGTTAGTACAATGTGATTGGTGACACTCTATGTTGTCAGTAATTCAGATATAAAATGGAAGAGATAAACATTTAATTTGACCCTATTTGCAACCATCAACAGAGCACAAGATTGCTCCTTATTTTTTCCCTCCAACCTCTAATACCTTGAGGAACTCAGAAGATTAGACCAAAGAAAGACACTAGGGAGCCAAATTGAGGTCAAAGATAGTCTCTGTAGCAGTGAGCTAAGAATAGCACATGGTGGCCTTTCAAAGTTGGTCTTTTTGGTTTTCTTATCCTTTTTAATAAGAATGAAGGAGTTTAATTTATCATTTATAATTCTCTCTCTCTCTCTGTGGCTATGCTTCTAATGGCACCCTCACCAGCACCCAATCAAGCCAACCTTTGCAAAAATGGGACATATGGTACAGATGGAGGCATAGCTCCTTCCTTTCACTCAGAATTTGCTCTCCTCTGGGACTCCTGATTCCTATCTGGACTTTGCCTCTGCTTCTCCAGGTTGCCACCTGAGAGGGACTGCTCACCTGACTCTTGAGCTCTGCATTGCCCCCAGACACATCTTTGCATCATGACTGTCTCCATGCCCTGCAGTCTAAGGCCAGGTTCAGCTGACAAGTCCAGCAAGAGTTCACTGCTACTTAGAGAGGAAATATCAGTCCTAGTCAAACCCTTCACTAAGGTAATGAAATGAGAAAATTTAAAACTAAGCAATTATTGCTACTATTTAGGAAAACAATAGCAGTTAGCCCAATTCATCCTTCAGATCATTGTAGGCTAAATTAGGTGTCAGTAAAATGAAGAAGGTGAAATCTGAGCTGGGCTTAAGGAAGGGTAGGCTGAAGTCAAGCATAAGGGAAGAATAATGCACGTCAGATGGAGGCGAATAAATCAGCCAAGGCACAGCATGAACAAAACACATTCAACAGACAATCTTGGGAGAGCTGCTGCTTTCAAGGTTACACAGGTAGCCTTAGTCAACTTATGAGGCATTTGATGCCAGTTTTTTGATCCTCCTGTGAATTGGTTTCTGCTTTTTCAAATGATTGTCTGAAGACCACTTGCATCATAGTTACCAACTTGCTTCACTGAAAATAGTTGGGACCCATATAAGTCTGCTATATAAGAATCCTTCAGCTGAAGCTAGGGAATTTGGATTTGTATCAAGTTCACCAGGTCATTCTTGTTTGAGAACAAGTACCATAGAGTTATCATTTTTAAACTTTTTTTGTTAGCAGTCAACTATCATATGTTGACAAAAGCCCTGTTTGCATGGTGTGTGTGTGTGTGTGTGTGTGTGTGTGTGTGTGTCTATATGTGTGTAGGGGGCTCTTGGAATACCTGTGCTCTCAGTGCTCAAGAGAAAATCATTGTTTTAATTAACAGTGCAATCAGAGAGGAGAGTTATAATGACAGCAGAGGTTTTAGAAGATTAACCAATCATTAGGGTGTGAAATGAATTTGCTTCATGCGAGACACACTTTAGATTCAAAGACATAAATTGGTCGAAAAAAAAGGATGGAAAAGATATGCCATGCATATGGTAACAAAATTAAAGACTCTAAAACAAAATTTATTACTAGAGACAGAGATAATGATAAGAGTCAATCAATCAAGAACTGCTATATCTGAATACATCAAATATAGCAATAAAGCTCTTAACATCAGAGTCCCAAAACAAATAAAGCAAAATCTTACAGAATTGAAGGGAGAAATAGAAAAATTCAACAATAATAACTGGAGAATTCCATGTAATTTCAATACCGTACAGAACAACTAGGTAGAAAGTTAGCAAAGGAACAGAAGACTTGAACAACACTGTATACTGACTATATTAAACAAACATCTATAGTACAATTCACCCAACAGGAACAGGCTATACATTCTTCCCAAGTGCACATTGAATATTCTGAGTATAGACCATATATCCAGCCATTAAGCAAGGCTAAATAAATTCAAAGGAATTTAAATCATACAAAGTATGTTTTGTGACTACAATGGAGTAAAATTAGATGTTAATAAATAGGAATTTTGGAAGATCACAAGTATATGGAAATTAAGCAACTCCCTTCTAAATAAAGATTGGGTAAAATAAGAAATCACAAGAGAAATTTAAAAATAAATCAGGATTTCCCAGGCTGTCCAGTGGTTAAGACTCCATGATCCCAATGCAGGGGGCACGGGTTCGATCCCTGGTCAGGGAACTAAGATCCTGCATGCTACAGCCAAAAAAAAATATATATATATATATGAAATCAATAAAAATTAAGATACAGCATACCTACAGTTATAAGGTTCAAGTAATGCTTAGAGAGAAATTTATAGCTCTAAACACCTATATTTTAAAAAGAATAAAATTAATAACTAAAATTTCATCCTTAAGGAATTCAAAATAATGCAAACTAAACCCAAATTGAGGGAAGAAAAAAATAAAGATTGGGCTTCCCTGGTGGCACAGTGGTTGAGAATCTGCCTGCTGATGCAGGGGACGCGGGTTCGTGCCCCAGTCTGGGAAGATCCCACATGCCGCGGAGCGGCTGGGCCCCTGAGCCGTGGCCGCTGAGCCTGCGCATCTGGAGCCTGTGCTCTGCAAAGGGAGAGGCCGCAACAGTGAGAGGCCCGCGTACTGCAAAAAAAATAAAATAAATAAATAAATAAATAAATAAAATAAAGATTAAAGAAGAAATAAAAGAAATAGGAAATAGAAAAAAATGAGAAAAATCAATAAAACTAAAATTGGTTCTTTTAAAAGTCGATAAAATTGGCAAGCATTTAGTTTGACTCATAAAGTAAAAAAAAAGAGAGAGAGAGAGAAGCTTCAAATCACTACTATGAAGAATGAAAGCTGGGACATAAATAACAACGTCACAGAAGAAAAAAAAAAAGTGGCAGGCAGAATGGAAGCAAAAGCTTCCATGGTAACCAGGGAATAAAAAATTAAGTTTAGACTACTCATTTGATATATTTATTCGTGAAAGAAATTAGTTAATTGAGGCAAGAGCTTAGGGAGTGAAGAGTAAAGAAGGGTTTCTGGGAAGAGCATATATTTTCAAATGTTGTGATTGTTAATTTTATGTGTCAGTTTGGATAAAGGATGCCCAGATTACTGGCAAAACTTTATTCCTAGGTATGTCTGTGAGGGTGTGTCAGGAAGAGATTAGCATTTGAATCAGTAGACTGACTATAGAGAAGATTGTTCCCACCAGTGCTGGCGGACATCATCCAATCTGTTGAGGGCCCGAATGGAACAAAGAAGTGGAAAGGAAATGAAAACTTGCTTTCTCTGCTTGAGCTGAGACATACATCTTCTCCTATTCTCGGACACCAGTGCTCCTGGTTCTCAGGCCTTTGAACTTACAACAGAATTTATGCCACTGGGCCCTCTTTCTCAGCACTTTGGACTTAGACTTAGACCATTGGCTTCCCTGGATCATCAGGCCCTTGGACTAGGACTGAATTACACCACTGGCTTTCCTGGTCCTTCAGCTTGCAGTGGCAGATTGTGGGACTTCTCAACCCCCATAATCACATGAGCCTATTCCTATAACAAATCTCTTATCTGTATCTATATCTATAGCTATATCCTATTGGTTCTGTTTCTTTGGAGAATCCTGTTAAATACAAATCTTATATTTGGAAGAGATCGATTAGAACAGTTAAGCAAAATATAAGTGGCAATTTACTGGTTCATTAAATTAGAAAGGATAATGGTGGGGTTGAAATCAAGCATCACTGGTTTTAAGAATTTAAACAGGTTCCTCTGTCTCTCTCTTTTACGCTCACTCTCACCGTCTTCCTGTGTTGACCTTATTCTTTCTATTTTTCCATACTGTACTTTGTGGAAGGAAATCACTATGCTATATCACTTAAGAAGTGAGAGGGGCTTCCCTGGTGGCGCAGTGGTTGAGAGTCCACCTGCCAATGCAGGGAACGCGGGTTCCTGCCCTGGTCCAGGAAAATCCCACATGCCGCAGAGCGGCTGGGCGCATGAGCCATGGCCGCTAAGCCTGTGGGTCCGGAGCCTGTGCTCCACAATGGGAGAGGCCACAACAGTGAGAGGCCCGCGTACTGCAAAAAAAAAAAAAAAAAAGAAGTGAGGAGTTATGCTCCACCTCCTTGAGGGCAGAGTATCTTCATAAATTATTTGTATATCTACTAACCCATGTATATACACATAGCAATAAACATTTCTATATATAACTGTATTCTTCTATATTAAGCTAAACATGAATTCATACCAATGTTTATTCTGCTTATATTTTATAATATTACATAATACCTTGAGATTCAGTTGGACACAGAGGATGGAGAAAGGAAAATGCAGATTCTCATGCTCCAGAGCAGTACTAACCAATGGAAAGATAATGTGAGCCACAAAATCAAGCCACATATATAATTCTGAATTTTGTTTGGAATTGACATATACACACTGCTATATTTAAAGTAGATAACCAACAAGGACCTACTGTATAACACAGGGAACTCCGCTCAGTACTCTGTAATAACCTAAATGGGAAAAGAATTTGAAAAAGAATAGATACATGTGTATGTATAACTGAATCACTTTGCTATACACCTGAAACAAACACAACGTTGTTAATCAACTATAGTTCAATATAAAATTTAAAAACTTTTAAATAAATAAAAAATTAAAAGGAAATAATTGAAATGAATTTTATAATATTTTAATTTAATCCAGTATATCAAGAATACTATCACTTCTATATGTGATGCTAGACATGGCTCAAGTGCTCAGTAGCTGCCTGCAGGTAGTAGCTACTGTGTAGGACAACATGGCTCCAGGGAAAAATAGCAATTGAGATCACTTTCCAACAATGCAGAAAGTGAATTGTATCACTGAGAGCATAAGAATGTTTCAGGGCTTTCTTTCACTTTAATTTAAATTTCTTTTCTAGAATCCTACTCTCAGGTCATATGAAATTGTGATCATAGTATTTGAGATCTTTTATACTGAACTGAAGAGGGGGCCTTTGTTTGTACTTTGTACTCTTAAGGTTAAAGTAATAGGCATTTCATTCGCTTTTTTTGTAGGTTTTTCTTTACTAGTTTATTCTGTTTTACAAGTACTGAAGATGATTGTGAGAAAGATGGTGATGGTGGTATAGTTTTGTAATTGCCTCAAATCTCCCCTCACAAAATGTAAAACAATTAGGATAATAAAACAGAAAATACACAGACAATATCTACAGAAAAACTAAGAATTCCCAGTAACTTCAATATGCAAGTGGGTGAGGAAAAAAGAAAAATAACAAGAAGACCATTTCCTATATTAACTACGTAGAAGGACGTGAAGGAGGACTAGACATTCTGGGGGCTCTTGAGAGCTGGAGAACTCCAAAATCAGCAGACCAATTTGAGGCTGGTGGCTGAAACAAATGTGCACTTTTGCAGGCTCAAATTCACAGGTAAGAACAAGGCACCCATGGAAGTTCAGATGGTGTTAAATTGGGTGGTTGGCCCCTTATGAACTCTGAAACTTAACCAATTGAAACTCCATTCTAGAAAAACAATCCTGCATTGGGGAGAAACTGCTGAAGATATAATCCAAACTGAGCAAGAAAAAAACACCAGGAAGCAAGGAAAGAGAAAGCCCAGATAAAGGTCAGATATCTCAGTATGAGACCATATTTGTGAACTTATTTATAACAATGGAAGGGGAAGCTCTAAGTCTTGAAACTGGGCTGTCCTCATCCACCATCCCTTCCTAAGAGTTCAGTTTAAAAATCCAATTAAATATAAGTAGTAGGAATGAACTTAGTTGAATCACTTAAAAAGTTATTGTAGAAAAAGAAAATAATGAATCAATAAAATAAGTGTACATTAGAAAGGTATGCCCATGCAACAAATACATAATTTAACCAAAAATGTCAAATCAAGCTAAAAGAAGTTAAGAAATGCTAGAAGCAATAAAAGATTAACACAAACCAGAATTATAAAAACTCATAAGTGAGAATGTAAGATGAACTGAAAAGGAAGAAAATAAAAGAATTAAAAGAAAAAAATAACTATAGATTTGAAGACCAAATTAGAAAGAACACTAAAGCATATTAAAATAACAACTAATGTAAAAGATAAAAAGAATATAGAAATAAAATTTTAAAACAAGTAATGAAAGAGATGGAAAGGATTTGAGAGAAAGTGCTAGATAGAGGACATGTAAAGAAGATCTAATATAAGTACACCAGGAGTCACTGAAAGTGAAAATCAAAGCAATAGTACAGAATAAATACTAAGCATTACAATTTCAGAAAAAAATTCCTAAACTTTATAAAAGAGCTTGAAACTATATTTAAAAGGTTATGCCACCTACTGGGGGGACTTGACCCAGAACAGCCAATGTTGCAATATATTTTAATAAAACTATTGACCTGAAAACTAAAGGAAAGAAAATTTTGAGAATCCAGGCACAAAGACCAAGTCACTATAATGAAAAAATAAATAAATAAATTGATTGTAGGCCTTTCCAGATCAGTGTTTTATACTAGAATGCAATGGAGTAATGTGTCAGATTTTAAGAAAAAAATTATCAATAAAGAATTTTTTCAGATCAAATTGATTTTGTTGTATAAATAGACAAACCATGAGGAAAATGAAATAACATAGGAAATATTATTGCTGAATCTACTTGAGAATAAGCTTCAAATAATCTACTTGAGAATAATAATCTACTTGAGAATAAGCTTCAAATAATCTACTTGAGAATAATAATCTACTTGAGAATAAGCTTCAAAAAACAAAAATGACCAGAAATGCACTGGCATAAAGGACTGGTTATGGCCATAGAATCTACATTTACCTGTAGAACAGAGACTAGATAATGATTTGCAGGGAGATGGTATAGTATATGATAGTTATATTCTCTGACAAGGTAGAAACAGTGCAACTACAACAATGTTGTAATAATTGGGAGTGTATATGAAATGTAGAACCAGCTCAGTGATTTCAAGTATGTTGCTTGAGATTAGACCACTGGAGATGGAGAACAGTAGAAGATAGTACTAGCTCATTTTTCTCCTGTGGGGGGGGAACAGATTAATGGTCTCTAAAAAGAGGGCGGGTATGAAGAGTACTGTATAAAAGAATTAATATACAGGGAGTTATTAAGACAAGGAAACAAACCTTTCTAAATATATCATAAAACAAAAAGTAAGAACAAATATATGAAAGTACTTTTAAAAGTATATTTATATAAACATGTAAATGTATATATATGAATATATAAGCATATGAATATAGTATATTTATATTCATCATATAAAATAATGAAACACAACATTGCAGAACTAAAGTCAAACACGTTAATTTTGTCAGCAAACATAAATTGGCAAAACATAGCTATCAAAAGAAAAGGATGTTCAAATTTGTCAACAAAGCAAAATCCAAAGATATGCTATTTACTAGAGATATACCTACAACCAAGAAATTCATAATGATTAAAATGACAGGATGAACAAATATACACCACCATAAAAATATAAAGAAAGCAAAGTTGGAAATTTTAAAATCTGGTGAGATAGCAATCAGAACATTAAAAAAGGCAAAGAAGGATATTTTCTAGTGCTAGCAGCTACGATTTACAACAGAGATTTAATTACTGATATTTATGCATCCAATAGTAAAGAAATTTCATAAGGAAAAAACCACATGAGTTTGCAGGATAGACAAAAACACAACTATAATAGGAGACTTTAATATACACATTTAGGATTGCCATGCGTTCTTTGAGAATTGATCCCTGTATCATAATGTATCCTACTTATCCATGATAATCTTTATTGTTCTAAAGTCTACTTTGTATGAAATTAATACAACTACTCAAACTTTCCTTTTGTTAGTGCTCTCACATTAGCCTAAACTTAGTCTTCAGCAGTTCATTAAAAAATTCTACCTTAATCTTTCTACCAAATTAGATGGCATTCTATCTGAGGCAGCAAATGCATGGATCTTGTTTCTCGTTACAGGTGCCTCTCTACAAATTTCAGGTAAGCTGCCTAACCTGCAACTTTATTTCTCTGGTGGGGGCAAGACAAGTCATTAATTTGTAGTTTGCCTAGGTTTTCATTTTGTTAGGATAGAAATGATGCTCTTTCCAGCTCTGTATATCTCTGAGGTGAAAGTGGAAGCACTCTACTAGGCTTTTTATTTGACTTTAGTGAGATTAGACATCTGATTTGCATGTCTGACAATATGTACACAACTCAACAAAGGAGACTTTGGAGGAGTTAATAAATAATATCCCTTCATCAGGCAAAACCAGGATGCTGAGAGGCTCACCTGGATGCTTATCAAGCACCCCTGTGCCTTAACCTATGTTTGGACTAGTTTAAAAGAGAAAAATCCATTCTTGGTGTTTTCTGGCACAGTGTCTTTTCCTGCAACTGGAAATGCGGTTGTCTCTATTATCTGCTCCTTCGTGACCTGGATGGTACATGAGTTGTTAGAAAGGAAGTTACTTGGTCTTTTTTGTATTTTCCCATCTCCCTTTCTCTGTCATTTGCACATTGAAATTCTGGAAACTTTCTTTCTGTTCACAGATTGTCATGGAAACTGAACATTTGAAGGGAATCAGAGATAATGTATTTCAACTCTTCATTTAGGGATGGGAAAAGAAAGCCTAGGGAATCAAAATGACTCTAATTTTACAGAAAGAAGGATTGTTGTCATATTACCAGTGATCCAGTTCTCTTTAAAGAGTTCAAATAATCAGATAGCAGACAGCCCACAAACTGTTATTTAGTATTTATATTTTAAAACATGGTCAGTGAATAAGCATGAAGAAGAAGAAAAAGTATGAGCATAAGATATGTTAACACCTACTCTAGCCTGTTGACTACATGGTTAAAGTACTACCAAAAATTATCTAAGACTTTATAAATTTTATCCAATTTTAACATAATTTTTCTTCTATTCTAAAAATATTCTCTTATATTTAAGCATCCTTTCTATTCACAAGCATTTAAAATAGATTTTTACGTGTGTTGTTTTCACAGTATAATGTGCTGTGACATCTATAGCTTATTTTTTAAAAATCTAAAAATGCTCCTTTTTGAATTTTTCAATATGCTCTCGATGTGGTTACAACCATGATTTTATAAGTTAGTGGCTATGCGAGCATTTCTATAATTTTGCCTGGGTCTCCAGATGTCTTTATTTTCTCCTCAATATATTATCTCCTGGGCTTTTCATACATAGTATGGCAATTAACTTTTTTTAATAAAATAAATAAAAATGATCCAGCCTCCCAGCATTACTACTTCTATTTTTGGTTGTATCAGAGTACATATTTCATAAAGTTTTTACAGAGCTAACCCCAAAATAAAGAAAATATAAAGTTTACTATGTAAGTAATCATTTTCAGTCACTTTCATAGCTACATTGTGAATAGTTAATATGGGTTTCCTTTGTTTTATTGCTAGATTTCATAACACCTCGGCTGGAAACTACCAAACTAATAAAAAAAGGAAAATAAGCATTAGATAATTAGGTTTACATGGGATTAAATTTTGGTGGCACAATTTAATGAGGGACATCAAATTCATGATGAACGTTTAGTTGGCCCCTCTTCTTTCAGCCAAGCATCTTACGTGACTGGTTTAATAACACTCAGTGTTTAAATGTTACAGGATGTGAATAAATTTGATGATTTGAGAGTGTAAGACATAAAATAGATTTTTATTTATTTGCACCCCATTATTTTGATTAAATTTTCCATGAAACTACACAGTTTTAAGTTCTGGGGAGCCTGGGTAAATTTTTGCATGAGTAACATACAAAAATACTTAGATAAATATTGCAAAATTCAGCTAGCTCTGTGGCTCCTTGACTACACTGTGACAAAAATTTAGATCTTTTGACATCGTTAGCTGATTCAGTGAAATTTCCATTCCAATATTTGGCATCTTGTGAATTCAAGTTTGACTGGCTTTGTCTTATTTTATATTTTGTCACTGGTTAGTTGCCATAGATCAAAAGGAGACTGAATTAGGAATAACTTAAAGTGTAAGGACAGTCAGCAGAAAACACATGAAAAATCATGATTCTATTACTTCAGATAATTGGGGCAAAGTATGAATAAACAAAATTCCTGAATTTTGCTTTAGCCGTTAATTTTACTTTCTTGTTTTGCACTTTCTTTGCCAAACTATCTTAACCCAAATTACTATCAGAGTGAACAATTAGCTTCAGATGACAAGCATGTTGTTTTTAAATTATTTTTTTATCTGATAGGTCAAAAACACAGAGACATATAAAGAAAAAGTAACAACCATGTGACCACCAGTCAACTTTATCAACTTTATCAGATCTGAGTCTTTTGTCAGGTTTGCTTTAGATTTTGCAAGCAATTAAACATTAAAGATAATACAAAGTTATCATTCCAGAAACCAGTGGACCCCAGACAGTACACATCTAAGGACTAGCTCAAGGACAAGAGACCACTACCATCTCCCTCTCTACCACTAAGTTTCCCTTGTTCACTTATACCCAAAACTATCTAAAGGAAGAGGTAGAGGAATGATGTTAAGAGACAAAATATTACCAAAGTGACTATTGAAAATATCAGCTCAGATTAGGTTTAAAAACCAGAATGTATGAGTTCCTTCTTTCTCCAGCTAAAAAATTTGTGAGGATTTGTGAAGCAGAGATCAGCTTTATCCAAATAATGTAACACATTTTCCTCTACATGTCTGAATTGCAGTAAAAAAACATGCACATACATATAAAATCTATATATATAACATGTTTATATATGACATATATATGCATAGATATAAATTAAGTCAACTACTTTGCATTAAGTATAACAGAATATTTAACTTGTCAGAGTCACACAATTTTCCATTTAAGGAATAGTTATGTTTTTCATTTTTAATGTGAATATGCCACAATAAAGCAATTTTTTAATACTATGAAATTGCAATGCACTAAACACCTAACCAAATAATAATGGAAGAGGGTAATGTCCATTTGAAATGGAATACTACTCAAGTAGTAAAATGATTATGAAATAAAAGTCTTATTATGTCTTTGAAGAATTCCCATTTTAAAATATAGCCTCAGGGTGTTTCTTTTCTTTGATTTTCATTGACTGAAATAATTTAACAGGAAGACAGGCATGCATGACTGTTATTCTGCTTCTTTGGAAATTCAGTCACTAATGTGCTCCGGAAGAGATAATGCTTTGCAATGGAAAAATGGCATTGAGGAAACAAATTAATTACATTCTTGAATGGATGTGTGTTTTTGCACCAAAAAATTTAGATAAATGTTGATTACATTCACTTACTTATATAAACTATTATCAGTAGTATAGTATTAATGCACAAACTGATTTTCCAGGAAATTGTCATGAATATGTGTTTGAATTCAGTTTTGTGTCATATTATTCCCTAAAATAATTTCCATATCTCATCACCTTGATCTGCCACTTAGTGCTACAAAAACCTAAGCTGTGGCCTCCAACAATATGTGTACATGGATATTTAATATAACATTACTTGCAAGGGCAAAAAACTGGAAACAAAGTGAATGCCCTTCAGTATGGAAATAGTTGAATAAATTATTATATATCTTTACTAAGTATGAAACTAGACATTAGAAGAATAATTTAGAACTCATACACTCTAAGCCATGGAATATCCAAAAATATTGTTAAATCAAAAACATAAGTTGCAACAAAATGTGCATAATATATATGAGTTATCTCAGGATTTTTTTAAAACATGACTTGAATGTTTTCCTTCTTTTACTTGATTTGAAATCATTCAAACAGTATTGAAAGTATCTGATCATTAACAAGCTGATAGAATTTCCCTACAGAACCATCTCGACCTGGTATATGTTGAACGTTCATTGGGTGGGTGAGCTTTTCTTTCTCTATATTTTCTGCGGTAAATAATCTGTTTAGATTTTCTGTATTTCCCAAGATCAATTTTGATAAGTTGTACTTTTCTGGGAATTTCTCCATTTCATCTAGAGTTCAAATTTATTTGCAAAATTGTGCAAATTAGTCTCATCATTTTAAAAATTTTCTCTTTTTTGATAGTTATTTTCCACTTGTCATTTCTAATTTTGTGTATTTGTGTCTTGTTTTTATGTTGGTAGGATAGCTAGTGGTTTGTTTGTTTCATTGGTAGCCTCCAAAATGAATTTTCTTTCAGCAAAGTACTTCCATAAACAAAATGGATATTTTTCAAATAATTTCCATTTAGATTTATTTATTAGATCTACTATTTTTCTATTTCCAAATTCATTAATTTATATTTTTATACTTACTAATTTCTTCTGGTTTTTAATTGTTCTCTTTCTACTTTAATTTGTTAAGTCATTAATTTTATTATAGTATATAATAGTTACTTGAATATATTGCTGATTCTAGAACTGAGGCAGTGAAAATATGAGATGAGCCTGGAGTATCTCATAGTGCCACAGAGGAATGAAGTATTCAAAAGAAAAAATGATGGAGTGGTGTCAAATAGATACAAGAGCCAATCTGAATGAGATTCTAGTGGACAAAGAATTTGAGCAATAAAATAAATAACAGTAGTATTGTTTTATAACCCAAAGTATAAAATAAATATATATGTGTACATACTGGTATAAATAAATTATTTCAATAAATAAATGAGGAGGAGAAAGGGATAGTTTTTTTTTTACAAAAGAATTCCAAATACTGTATATAGATATTACTCTCTCTAGGAGTGGAGCTTAATAACGACCCCCTGGAATGTGAAATGGACCTAGTCATGCACTTCCAAAGGACACAGGCAGGAAAAAATAGTAGCCATGCAGTGGAGAAACCTGGAGAAATCTGACAAACACAACCTTAACCGAGTGATCAAGGTTAATATTATCAATATCATGTTGATACCATATACTCCTAAATATATATATGTGATGAGATGGGTACTTCTTTTCTGTGGTATTCTTCCAAAATCCACAAACCCAGTCCTCATGAGAAGAACATTAGACAAACCCTAATGAGAAACATTATATAAAACACCTGACTAGTACTGTTCAAAAATGTCAGATCATAAAAAACAAAGGAAGAAGGAGAAGTTGTCACAGACTGAAGGAGACTAAGGAGACATCACAGCTAAAGGAAATGTATTATCCTGGAATGGATTCTGGAAATTAGTAGAAAAATGATTAAATAATTGGTTAATAGTAATGTACCAATGTTGATTCCTTAATTTGGACCAAAAGTACTATGATACATAAGATGAATACGATAGACTCAGTGGCTTATAAACAATAGAAATTTAGTTCTCTCACTTCTGGAGACTGGGAAGTTCAAGATTGAGGTGTCAGCAGATTCTGTGCCTGGTGAGAGCTCCCTTCCTGCCTCACAGACTGTAGTCTTCTCACTGTGTTCTCGCATGGCAAAAGGGTGAAGGAGTTCTCCGGGTTATTTTAATAAGGGCACTAACCCCATTCATGAGGGCTCCACCCTCATGACCTAATAACCTCCCAAAGACCTGTCTCCTAATACCATCATATTAGGAGTTAGGATTTCAACATAATGAATTATGAGGGGATACATTCAGTCTATCACCAATGTTAACACTAGGGGAAACAACGTAAAGAGTATATGAAAACTGTCTATGTTATCTCTGTAACTTTTCTTTATATCTAAAATTATTTCTAAGTAAAAATTTTAAATCTAGAATGGGTTGCAATGGCTTAAGTAAAATATAGTTTTATGAATTCAGCCAATGGAAATTCAGATATTAATCCATAATTTCTTCATTAAGTTATTTATTTATTCATAAATATGTATTGATAATTTAGTGTATGAATAGCATTGTGCTAGGTTATGGATTGTAAAATGATCAAGTTACAATCCTCACGGCAACTCATCATCCTTAATAGATATGCTCAGATTCTGTCAAATAAACTGTTGAGGTTTAATTAGGGACAGGGGATTATTTTTGAAAATGTAAGGGAAAAACTGACTCTAACAGACAGATGCAATACCTGAGTCTTCAGAGAAATCCAACTATTTTTATGTCTTTTAATATGATCTTTTTATTGATGAATTCAAACTACTCTAGCCTTTAAAATTATTTGATCAGGCAAGTATTACTGTCAGAAACTAGCTCAAATCAAAATTATCATGTAACCAGTTAAACTCATTGCATTTGAATATTAATTTCTGCCAATCCATAATCTAATCATTTCAAAATAATCTGTTTTTTACCAAGCCTAATGATTTCTCAAGGAATTAAACACTTAGGAAAACATTACAACGTGTTTTGCTGGGTGCAAACTAGCCCTTTAAATCTGTGTTTTTCAAAACATTTATAGTGGCCTATGGGTGAGCCATGATATTTTTAAGTATGTCTCTATAAGTATTTCATAATGAAATAGATAGACTATAATAGAGTACAATACAATATAATACAAAATGGGAATAACCAAATGGCATTTAATACCATAAGGATAAATATTGTTTTGTAAAATTTGTTTCAACTTAGATGTATGTGTGGGGTGTGTGTGTGTGTGTGTGTGTGTTATGTCTGGATGTAAAATATATCTCTTGTATATGGATCAAGAAAAAACAGTTCAAATCTTCTGCTCTTACACCTTTTTCAGTGTTGTTCCAGGACCAGCGACATAGCATATAAGTCTTATAAGAGGAGTCTTAACAATAAGCAACATGAAGGTAAAGAAAATAGAAAACATCTTCCTTGGGGAATTGGAAAAGGCTTTTTGAAGGAGGTGAGATTTGAACAGAGTTCTGAAGAACTCATAACTACATACAAGAATCCCAATAGGTCGACATACTAGGAAAATGGTACTTACTATAGGGTAGTTGGAAAGATGAAGACAAATGTTTCATGTGAATCAGAATCATCTAGATGCTTGTCAAAATGCAGATTTGGGGGCCTTGAACCCAGATATTCTGATTCAGTAGATCTAGAGTGTGACCAAGAAATCTGCATTTTTAATAAGCACCTGCTCCATACAAGCACTTCCTGGGATTCTGATTCATGGGCTCCAAACACTCTGCTAGCTTAGAGAAACGAAAGCATAAACAAATTTACAAGAGGCCAACTAGGACAGTTTGACTGAAATAAAGTGAGGGTCCATAAAGGAAAATTTTAGAAGAATAAGCTAGAAAGCCAGATTGAGCCATGTTGTAAAGGGCTGGGTATTTCGATTTAAAGAGTGTGCACTTTACCTCAAAGCCATAGAGAATAATTTTTATGGAACAGAGAGACACCACCTACAATGATTAATTTGATGTTGGTATTAAAAGAAAGATAAATTAAAAGTGGAAAATTGGTTATAAGCGTGTTGAATACCTAAGTATGAGTTAAAAGACCTGGCTTATTGCAGAGGCAGAGGCAGAGAAAATTTTGCACATTGAGAGTGTCTTGGTTTTTATATAAAATATCAAGTTAAGTAAAGTAATAAATTTTCAGACAATAGACTTAATCGAATGTTTAACCACATCTATCAGGTGCATCCATGACCACTAAAAGAACGGCTAATGTTTTGTTCCAATCGAAATTCAGCATATCATGTTGTCCCTGAGATTTAATAACAATGTTGTCCCCTGCGAAACCTCATTCTGTCCCTTGAAGAAAATAATAATCCATTTTATTCCTAACAAAGTAGGAAAACATTCGGCAATTTTTGATGCATTAAGTTTCAGCAGAATTGACATTAATTTTCAAAATAAACCACCTTTGTATTAGAGAATAATAATTCATTCCTCATTATATCCATAATGTTTTCATTTAGCCTTAAGTATGCATAAATACAATCTCCAATTTCTGCTTATTTTATCTAAATTATGTGTTCCTGGTAACAAATCTTGCTCGTTCAAAAATAAAAATAAATTAGCATTAATTTTCATATCCTTGAATCCTGATATCTATCTATAAAGTCACTATTTATTAATCTATTTAAAATGGTCTCTGCTCATTTGAAAGGATATAAACGTGTTTATTCTGCAATGTGAACAACTCAAAAAAAAATAGAACAATGAAAATGAAGTCCAGGTGAAATGCAGAATGCGCTAGATTTTTTTTTTAATTTTACTTTTTCACAAAGAAAACTGCACGGGGACGTCTGGAGGCTAGGGTTGTCTTTATAAGGAAATTGAACTTTAAGGAAAAACAGATTTGACCTCAAGTTACACATGCATAGATGGAACTTGGCAAACTTTCCCGTGGTCTAATAATTCCGGGAGTAAACAGGGTACATACATCCCCACCAAATGGCATCGCACAGTCAGAATAGAATAGGACTCCTTCCTCTACAAGCCTCAAGCTGAGTAAAACAACACATTTTCAGATTATAGACAATCAAAACACTTAACTGCAGATGGCAGGCACATCTATGATCACTAACACAATTGCTAATATTTTGTTCTAAGAGCCTACACTGTGTTCTGTTTCTCTAAAGCACACTTATTTTAATCATTAGAATCATTAGAACTAAATTTGATCGTTAGAATTTCAAAGCCACAATTCAGATTAGAGTTTACAAAAGCAGGTCTCTAATTGTTCAAGCACAATAACCACTGATGTCTCGTGTTGGAAGTGACTTTACAGCTAAATTGAGAGTCTTAATGTTAGGAGTGTTTTCTAAAATCAACTTATATACCATACAGTCTTTGCTTTTGAATTTTTAAATGCTTATAGGATATACACTATACTAAAGGCCAAATTTACTTCTATTAATAAACTGTGCCTATGGGGTTGCTTAAGCTAAAAGTCTATGGCAGCATTTATTAAATTTATGTTTATTAAATGCCTGGCATTGTACTAAGTGCTTTCTATATGATCACACAAACATACCTAGAAGAGGAGTGCTATTGTTACATATGAATGAAAGCAAACTTAACCTGCCCATGGTAACACAGTTAGTAAATTGCAGATTTGAGATTGAAAACCAAGCAGTCTGGCTCCAAAGCCCATGATCTTAACTGAAATAAATATTATAAATATTTATTGATGAATATCTAAGGAAATCATAGCTTTAAAGGATCCATCCTTATGTGTTCTGATTACCTTTTGCTACTGAGCCAAAATAGAAGGTAGAAATGAGAAGCTATTTTCCTCTGCAAGTTCCCATTTGAAAGTAATAAAGGAAATGTTTTTTGGATGACTTCTGCTCTATTATTGCACATTATCAACTGAACCACATTTCCTATTACTTTGCAAATTATTTGACATTTATTTGCTATATTTAGTTGCAACTGGTCATTAGTCTACTTTGCTGGGTAAGTTGAATTCTCTAAGTAGGATTTTAAAAAGTACTAAAGAATATATTTTTGCTACAAAAAGTACAGGGAAGAAATTTAAGACCATTATTATTCCCACTATCCAAAGATAACCACTCAACACATTTTGGTATAAATCATTCCAGGGATTTTTTTCCCCTTTGCTTATATGGACAGATAATTTGTTGAGTATTTTCTTCTATCTGCTGTAGGTATTTTTCTTCCTTTATCCCGAGAAGTAAGCCAAATCTTGTCTTTCAGTAGCTTCTGTATTGCAGAAATACCACAAGATGTGACGGGACTTTTGTTGAGAAGCTAAGAGATATGCAAGGTTCCCAAAATTAAGAACTGAGCCGTGGAAGGCCATGGGAAACTATGCTGGACCAAGGCCAGCAAGAATGCACTCAGACCCCCCACCAACAAGCTTCAGAACGATTACATCAGTGGGAACCAACACAGAATGAGGCTTTTCCTTGAATGGGACATGTAGCATAAGACAGTCAGAACTTTTTTATGCCCCCTGAAGAGACAGCAGGGAGAAATTTAAAAATGTGATGTGTCTTGTACTCTGTATCAAAATAAATTCATAAATATGTGTAATTTCAAGCTGAGTATAAATTGGTATGTGAGTCTGTCAAAGTCCCATGCATTTACTTGCCTGAATTAATGTGATAAAGACTTTTGTTTGTGACTGAAATCCTCCTTCAGTTTTTTTTTTAAGCGTTTTTTTTTTCTTTTAATTAATTTATTTTATTTTATTTATTTTTGGCTGTGTTGGGTCTTCGTTGCTGCACGCGGGCTTTCTCTGGTTGCGGCGAGAGGGGGCTACTCTTCGTTGCTGTGGGCGGGCTTCTCAGCTGAGTATAAATTGGTATGTGAGTCTGTCAAAGTCCCATGCATTTACTTGCCTGAATTAATGTGATAAAGACTTTTGTTTGTGACTGAAATCCTCCTTCAGTTTTTTTTTTAAGCGTTTTTTTTTTCTTTTAATTAATTTATTTTATTTTATTTATTTTTGGCTGTGTTGGGTCTTCGTTGCTGCACGCGGGCTTTCTCTGGTTGCGGCGAGAGGGGGCTACTCTTCGTTGCAGTGCGCGGGCTTCTCATTGCCGTGGCTTCTCTTGTTGCACAGCACGGGCTCTAGGTGTGCAGGCTTCAGTAGTTGTGGCTCGCGGGCTCTAGAGCGTAGGCTCAGTAGTTGTGGCGCACGGGCTCAGTTGCTCCATAGCATGTGGGATCTTCCCCGACCAGGGCCCGAACCCGTGTCCCCTGCATCGGCAGGCGGATTCTTAACCACTGCGCCAACAGGGAAGCCCCTCCTTCAGTTTTTGTATTTTTTCATTGAGATATAATTTACATACCATGAAATTCACCAATTTAAGATATACAACTCAGTGGTTTTTCCTACATTCAAGAGGTTGTGCAGCCAATACGACTATCTAATTTCAGAACAATTACAATCACTCAGAAAAAAAAAACAACAAGCAAACAAACAAAAACTTGTAGGTGTTTGCAGTCACTTCCATTCCCCTCCTAATCCCCAATCTCTGGCAACCACTAATCTACTTTCTGTCTGATTTTCCTTTTCTAGACTTGTCATATAAATAGAACCATATAACTGTGGCCTTTTTTGTCAGGCTTCTTGCACAAAGCATGTTTTCAAGTTTCGTCCATGTTGCAACATTTATCAGAACTTTATTCCTTTTTCCAGTAGAATAATAGTGCATTGTATGGACACAGTGCTATTATTTATCCATTCATCGGTTGGTAGACATTTGGTTTGTTTCTACTTTTTGGCCATTATGAAGACTGCTGCCGTTAATATTTGTATACAAGTTTTTGTGTAAAGTGTTTGTGTGTTTTTATTTCTCTCGTGTACATACCAAGGAGTGCAATTACTGTGTAATATAGTAACTCTATACTTAACTTTTTGAGGAACTGCCCAAGTTTTCCACCGTAGTTGCACCTTTTTGCATTCCCACAAGCAATGTATGATGGTTCCAGTTTCTCCACAACCTTGCCAGCACTTTTTATCATCCACCTTTTTTATTATAACTACTTGAGGGATTGGAAGTAGTATATCATTGTGGTTTTGATTTGCTGATGATATTAATCATCTTTTCGTGTGCTTATTGGCCATTTGTACATCTTCTTTAAAGAAAAGTTTTCAGATACATTACTCATTTTTAAATTGAGATATTTGTATTTTTATTGTTGAGTTGTAAGAGCTCTTTACATATTCTGGATACTAGACTCTTATCAAATAAGTGATTTGCAGATATTTCTCTTACTCTCTAGGCTGTCTTTTCACTTTCTTGATGCTACCCTTTAAAACGCAAAATTTTGAATTTTAATTTTGTCCACTTTATCTACTTTTTCTTTGGTGTTGTGTGCTTTTTGTGTTATAAATAAGAAATCATTACCTGATCCAAGATTGTGAAAATTTACATGTATGATTTTTTTCTATGAGTTTTATAGTTTTAGTGCTTACATTAGGTCCTTAATCAATTTTGTGTGAATTATATTATATGGTAAAAATAGAAGTAAAAATTCATTTCTTTTGCATGTTGATATCCAGTTCTCTCAACATCATTAGTTGAAAAGAGCACTCTTCTTCATTGAATTGTCTTGGCAACCTTGTCAAAAATAAATTGACTATAAATGTTGATATCTGGATTCTCAATTCTATGCTATTAATCTATATGCATATCTTTGAGTACCACAGAATCTTGATTTATGTATCTTTATAGTAAGTTTTGAAATCAGGAAGTATTAGGTCTCCAATTTTTTCTTCTGTTTCAGGATTTTTTGGTTATTTTGGGACACTTGCAATTCCACATAAATTTTAAGATCATCTTTTCCATTTCTGTAAAAAAGGAAGTTGGAATTTTAATAGATATTGTGATGAATGTGTAGATTAATTTGGGGATTATTGCTATTTTAACAATATTGTCTTCTAATCCATGAACACAGGATGTCTTTCCACTTATTTAGGTTTTCTTTCATTTCTTTCAACATTTTGTAGTTTTCAGTCTATAAATCTTGTACATTTTTTGTTAAATTTATTCTTAAATATTTTTAATGTTAATGTAAATGGAGTTGTTTTCTCAATTTCATTTTAGAATTATTAATTCTAGTATATAGAAATACAACCAATTTTTATATTGATCTTGTATCCCGCAACCAAACTACACTTGTTTTTAAGCTTTAATAGTTTTTTTACGGACTTTAAAGGATTTTTTACATGAAAGACCATATAAGCTGAAAATAAAAGAGTTTTTACATCTTCCTTTCTAATCTGGATGCGTTTTCTTTCTTTTTCATGCTTAATTGTCTTGGCCAGATCTAGTAGTACAATGTTGAACAGAAGTGAAAATTGCTGGCATGTTTGTCTTATTCCTGATTTTAGGAGGAAAGTTTTCAGTGTTTCATTATTATGTACTCTATTAGCCATGGATTTTTCATATATGTCATTTATCAGGTTGAGGAAGTTCCCCTCTATTCCTTATTTATTGAATGTTTTTGTCATTAAAAGGTGTTGGATTTTTTCAGATTCTTTTCTGCCTCTCTTAAGATGATCAGGTGGTTTGTTTGGTGTATGTATGTATGTATGTATTTTTACTTTATTCTACTAATATGTATTACATTGATTGATTTCATTTGTTGAACCAAACTTGCATTCTTGGGATAAATCCCCCTTGGTCTTGATATTTAATCCTTTTCATATACTGCTTGTTTTGATTTGCCAGTATTTTGTTGAGGATTTGGGGGTTCATATTCATATGGTGTATTGGCCTATAGTTTTCTTTTCTTGTGATATCCTGGTCTGGTTTTCCTATCAGGAAAACACTGGCCTAAAATAGTTAGTTAGGAATGGTTCCCTTCTCCCCTATTTTTTGGAAGTTTCATTAATTTTCTCTATATCTTCTCTTTTCTATTTAATTGACTTTTTCACTCAAATCTGTATTATTTCTTTCTTTTGGTTAGTTTGATTGTCTTTCCCAGTTTCTTAGGAAGGAAGAAGGAAGATTAGGTAATGGATTTGAGATATGTTTTTTTTTATTGTAAGCATGTACATCTATAAATTTCCCTTTTGCTATATAAATCCCATAAGTTTTGATATGTTTTCTTTTCATTTTTATTCATCTCAAATAATTTTCTAGTATCTCTGATGTCTTCCTTCACTTATTAGTTATATAGGAATGCATTGTTTAATTTCCACATGTTTATGAATTTCCAAAATATCCTTCTGTTATTGATTTCTAATTTTAGTCCATTGTGGTTGGAGAACATACATTGTAAGATTTATATCCTATTAAGTTTTTGAGGCTTTTTTATGGCCTTGATATGATCTATACTGCAGAATGCTCCATGTGCACTAGAGAAGAATGTATAATCAACTGTTCTTCAGTAGAGTGTTCTATAGATGTCTGTTAGGTCTAGTTGGTTTATAGTATCAATCAAGTCTTCTATTTCCTTGCTAATCATCTTTCTAGTTGTTCCATATATTTTTAATGAGGTATAATAATAATCTATCGTTGTTGATATATCTATAGTTCCCTTTAATTCTGTCCGTTTTTCTTTCATCTATTTGGGGACTCGATTGTTTTTTGTTTTACTAATTCTGCCAATCTCCTCTGCCTTTTAACTGGGTAGTTTAATAAATTTAATTTAACTAAATTACAGATAAGATTTGCCTGTCATTTTGCTCTTTATTTTATATATATCTTATGTCCTTTTGTTCCTCCTTTCCTCCATTTTTGTCTTCTTTTGTGTTAAATGGCTATTTTCTTGTTTACCATTTTAATTATAACAACCTATTCAGGTTAATACTAACTTAATTTTAGTAGTATACAAAAACTTTCTTCTAATATATCTCTGTTCCCTACCTCCTTTAAGCTGCCTGTTCAAATCTGCTGTTGAATACCTCTAATGATTTTAATTTTTTTATTTCAGTTATTGGACTTTTCAATTCCAATGAGAAAGTGAAAGGAAGAAAAAAATAAAGGGGATGGCTCCTCATCCTACCCTCATAACAGCATGGCTAGACGAGTCAAGGCAACCACTATGGAACACTACTCTGCTCTGTTTTGCTGGAAACAGAGACAAGAAGGTCCACAGGGCACCTGCCCCTGTAGTACAGCATTCTTTTCAGGGGCTCTAACAGCTGTGCTGATGGTAAAGGGCATATTTCTCAGATTGTTAACACAGTGGACTTCACATAGGCAGCCTGAGTCAATAACCATGAATACACTATTTACTGACACCTGTGAAACAAACTTGAGGACTCCCAGGTACACCTGGAGAGACTATGAAGTAACACAGAGGTGCAGCATATTTTGAATATTAAATATTAATGTGACATCATATATTCTCACAGACTCCCTCCACCTTTTAAGTAAATTTTCATTTTTTAGAGCAGTTATAGTTGGGATCAAAACATTCAGCAGTATATTTCCTAAATTGGTGTCTGCCTGCACTAAATGCTGTGCTTCTGATTTGCTATAGGTTTTAATGCAGGGTACGTATACCCTTCTCTTTAAATTCATTTTCTTATAAAATAGTTTATAGTTTTTGGAGTGAAAAGCATCTCCTTTTACTTGAGTAATTACTATTTTGGGTGGTTCATCATCCCTTCCTTTATCTCTACCTTTTCATTCATTTCTGCCATTTTCTGCTTGGCTCACCAATGTTTTAGTGCAAAATGGTGAAGAAACTGGTTTACTTTGTGTAATATTTTTGCCAAAAAAGCTGGTTTGCCAAGGGAAAATAAAAATCCACTCAGGGGGCCAAAGCTTAACAAGCCTAAAACAGAGGCATCAATTTTCTTGCAAAAGCATCTGTTGCTCCTAGCAATGGGTCCATTTTCTTTTCAGACACAGACTTCACTTTCTTTTCAGATGTAGCTTTAGTTTTGCTGTCATGAAACAAAAATGATAATTCTTGTTGTACTTTGTTAGAACCAAATAGGGAAAGAGATTGTGTTTCAACCAACATTTTGTTATTTCCATTTTGATAATTATTACTGTCACTGTTCCCATGTTTAATGTTTGCTAAATATTTCTTACAGTCTTTAAAGATAGGTGCCAGATCAGAGTGGGTTTGTGTCACATGCTTCACTATCCAATCATGAAGAAAAAGTTTAACACAGCTGACTTCTTGTTACTAGCATTCCATTGGTATGCTTTATCCCAATAAAGACAGGAAAAGGGCCATTAGTTTTGGGATTTGAACTCTTTTTCTCACCTTTTGAAGTAATAGAATCAAAGGCTGCCTTGGTCCACGTCCCAGCTTTGGGCTACTGAGGAAAGGGACACTAATTACTGCTCTTTCCATTTGAGTCCTTGTAAAGGTTGAACTCCAGTGCCTTTACCAAATCCAGAAAACTGTCCTCCAGAAAGTACAGCCAAACTGTTGAAACATTTAAAAGCCCCTTCACTATCAGATTGAAATTTAACCTTCCTACACTTTGCTTTTTTTAATGACTCTATTCCTCAAGACTTCCTCACTGACCACAGAGAATGCTCCCACATCTTCTGCTTTGTCATCTTGATCCCAATTTCTGTTTATTCCTTCTCTGTGATTCTTTTGGCAGGTCCAAGGTCACGATAGAGGAGCTCGAGTCTGACGTAGATGCTGGTCTCCTGGAAGAGCGCTTGGATGCTCCCAGTGAATTTCTAGGGCTCATGCTATTCCGAAAACTTCATGGTTATTAAGCCCAGAGTCTCAAACACTGCTTTTCCCAGGGGCCTCATCGCTATGTTCAGAGTGAGGAGGAGACCATCTCCCACTTCACTAAAGACCACTGTAGTAACAGTGCCAAGCTCTTGCCTGCCATCTTGTAACTACAAGGGCATTTTATAGTTTTTAGTTACTAAATCTGGCAACCCTATACTGAGGAGCAAGATATTTCAGGGAAAGGATGAAAGACATAGTCAAGACTTAGCAGATCGACATTACTAGAAGGAGCTAAGAGGAGGGTCTTGTTTGTAGGGAGATATAACCAAGATCCCTGCACACTGGTGGTACCCAGGGTTCGGTTCCCCTTGAAACCCCTAGATAAGGGAAAATCACCTGGAAAAAAAGGTATTTTCGTATACTGAACTAGGTATCCTGAAAGCAACTATTTTGAAACAGTGTTCCTGGAAGTGGCAATATTAAGTGTTTTCCCCTGAACAGAAATAAACACTCTTGGGAATTTAAATTACATTTCAAAAAATATGAGTTTGTTCCTGTAAATTTTAACCTGTGACAGTTGCCTCTTTGAGATGTGTTGCCAGTGCCAAGATATATTATCAGGGTGGCATATAGCAAGAGAATGGGAGCAGGGGCACCCCTCACACAGCAAAGGATAGTGCCTTTGCTTCTGTGACAGTGGCCACTGCAGTTCCCTGGATACTAACCCACCTCTTCCCTGGCTAGCAAGACTTGTGTTCATAATTTCTTTATTTAAAAAAAAAAGAATTATCTTATCAAAATAATATCCCTATTTTTAACGAGAAAAAGTAAATAGTCCTAAAATCTTATTTAAAAGAAAAAATAGCAATACCTTGCCTTACAGTCTTCATCCAGACCCCCACTACCTAAAATTTAACTGAGACCTTTTCTTTGCCATTTGCTCCTATTCTGACTACAAGTTTATACCTTTTCTGTTCTTCTACGCTCATTCAAGTGGGGTTTGTGGAAGATTTTCAGATAAATATGTGTGTCTTCCATATGAAGTCTGGAAGTCTGATTTTCTTTATAATTCTTCACGGTGGCTAGCACAGTGATCTATCCAAAAGGACAAATCAGTAAACAAAACAATGTTACTGAGCACATAGAAGCAAACAGCTGCTCTGAAAACCAGAAACTGGCAAATTCCCATTGGTAAATCTGTTTTTAGTGATGACCAAATACCTGTGGTCTGGATCTGCTGCACATCAGTGTTCTTGTAGTTCTTCAACCACATGTAAACAGTCTCCAAAATTATTTGGAGAGCCACAAGAGCATCAGAGCACATGCATGAAATCGGTGGCCACTGCCAGTTTTTCAATGCCATGTCTCTCTCTTTTACTAGGCTATAGAGTCACAAGGTCTTTCCTCTGTGTGCTCACGGAGAGAGCGATTTCTGATGTCTTTTCCTCTTCTTATGAAAACTTCTTATGAGGACACAATTCCTGTGGAATTAGAGGTACATTTAACCTCATTTAAATGACCTCATTTAATCTTAAATACCTCCGTATAAAGCCTTATCTCAAAATACGGTCAAATTGGGGGTTAAGGCCGTCAACCTATGAATGGGGATGGGCACAATTCAGTTCATAACAAACAAAAACCATCTAAATAAATATTCAGTGGTTACATGTTATGTATATTAAAAAGTATATTTAATGCTCAGGGGGAAAGTCTGGGAAAGTTGAAATCAGGAGTCAAACAAAGACACAAATGTTCAGTTTTCCCTCAATTTCACTTGACAATAAAAGCATGACTTTAAATATGTCATTGCAAGGCAGGAGAACCAGCTCTATAAATCAGGATATTACATTACAGTTAGTAAATACCTCTTCTAAAACGAGGTATCCTTATCAGTTGTTATCTAGTTTATAGAAATTTACTAAAAATAGGTCAGAAAATTATTTGAACCTGGAGACTATATAATCTCAGCACCCTCCCCCCACAGATTAATTGCAACTCTGAATGTACAAAACTTGAATAAAATGTTAACAGTAAGCACACTTCCCTTAGGAATTTATTATATTACTGGAAATTATGCAAACAGCTTTCCCCAAATTTTTTTCAGAAAATATTTATTTACAAACCTCATGGAATTATCTCAACTATTTACATGGCTGTTAATTTCTCTTAAAGTCTGTGTCAATTTACTACTGTACTTCCTATTTGTGCGGGCTGGCATACTGATGAAAAGAATAAAAATAGCTATTGCACTTATTTGTTTTTTTTTTGTTGTTGTTGTTGTTTTTGCCTGTGGCATGTGGGATCTTAGTTCCCTGACCGGGGATCAAACCTGCACCCTCTGCAGTGGGGGTGTGGAGTCTTAACCACTAGACCACCAGGGAAGTCCTTTTCCGCACTTATCTGTAACAGTGGAAGTTTTGTTGCATGGAAAGGACTAGATTTATCATTAAGTTTCAGGATACTTTTAAACAGAATTCAGTCTAGAAATAATATGCGGAAAAAGTGTTTCTTTTGAAATTATGACAAAAAGCTTATAAAATAATTATATCATTATATTACATAAGTATGAAACATGTGACCATATGGAATCATTCATAAGCAGAGAAAGTGGGTCCAGAGGGTGGCTGAGGGATTTGAAGGGTGTACGGCAGGAACAGGGTCCAGTGGGGCCTGCTGCTTATTTGCTAAGCAGAGAAGGGGTCAGTCTTCAGTAACAGACTCATGTTATTCAAAATGCCCAGGAGAGATCTAAGGAGAAGACTGGGGTTGGCTGCGTGAACACAGCCAGAAGGGGGCTAATGCGCCACAGCTGGCCGGGAAGGAGTCCGGGAAAAAGTCTGGAGCTGCCTAAGAGGCAAGAGACCACTGTTTCCTGGTGCGCAAGGAGAGGAGATTCAGAGCACCACCTAAACGAGCTCCAGAGAAGGGCGCGAGCCGCGGCGATCAGCGCGGACCCCAGAGACGGGCATGAGATGCTAAGGCCGCTGCTGCCGCCACCAAGGAGCCTGTGTGCGAGCACAGGTCACTCTCCACACGTCCCCTCCTGGGACCCTGTGCAGCCCGCCACTGCCGGGGTCCCGGGATCCAGGGACAACTTCCCCGGGAGAACACACGGCGTGCCTCAGGCTGGTGCAATGTCACAATGGCCTCTGCCACCGCAGGCTGGCCCGACATTCCATACCCCTCCCTCCCCCCACTGGAGTGAACCAGAGGCCCCTACTCAACTGCTACATTAACCTCCTCCTGTCTGAGCAAAGAACAGATGCCCTCAGGCGACCTACACGCAGAGGCGGGGCCAAATCCAAAGCTGAACCCCAGGAGCTGTGCAAACAAAGAGAGAAAGGGAAATCTCTCCATGTAGCTCCAGGAGCAGCAGATTAAATCCCCACAATCAACTTGATGTACCTGCATCTGTGGAAAACCTGAATAGACAACGGATCATCCCAAAATTGACACAGTGGACTTTGGGAGCAACTGTAGACTTGGGGTTTGCTTTCTGCATCTAATTTGTTTCTGGTTTTATGTTTATTTTAGTTTAGTATTTAGAGCTTATTATCATTGGTAGATTTGTTTATTGATTTGGTTGCTCTCTTCCTTTTTTTTTTAATATATATATTTTTTCCCTTTTTCTCCTTTTGTGTGTATGTGTATGCTCCTTTGTGTGGTTTTGTCTGTATAGTTTTGCTTTTACCATTTGTCCTAGGGTTCTGTCTGTCCATTTTTTGTTTGTTTGTTTGTTTGCTTGTTTCAGTATAATTTTTAGCACTTGTTATCATTGGTGGATTTGATTTTTGGTTTGGTTGCTTTCTCTTTCTTTTTTAATTTTTTTATTTTTAATAATTCTTTTATTTTTTATTTTAATAACTTTATTTTATTTCATTTATTTATGCTTGCTTTCTTTCTTTTTTCTCCCTTTTCTTCTGAGCCAGGTGGCTGACAGAGTCTTGGTGCTCCAGCAGGTGTCAGGCCTGAGCCTCTTAGGTGGGAGAGCCGAGTTCAGGACATTGGACCACCAGAGATCCCCCAGCCCCACGTAATATCAAACAGCAAAAGCTCACCTAGAGATCTCCATCACACACTAAGACCCAGCTCCACTCAATGACCAGCAAGCTACAGTGCTGCATACCCTAGGCCAAACAACTAGCAAGACAAGAACACAACCCCACCCATTAGCAGAGAGGTTGCCTAAAATCATAATAAGTTCACAGACACCAGAAAACACATCACTGGACGCAGTCTTGCCCACCAGAAAGACAAGATCCAGCCTCATCAACCAGAACACTGGCACCAGTCCCCTCCACCAGGAAGCCTACACAGCCCACTGAACCAACCTTAGCCACTGGGGGCAGACACCAAAAACAATGGGAACTACCAACCTGCAGTCTGCAGAAAGAAGACCCCAAACACAGTAAGTTAAGCAAAATGAGAAGATAGAGAAATGCACAACAGATAAAGGAGCAAGGTAAAAACCCACCAGACCAAACAAATGAAGAGGAACTAAGCAGTCTACCTGAAAAATAATTCAGAATAATCATAGTAAAGATGATCCAAAATCTTGGAAAGAGAATGGAAACGGATAAGTGACCTGGAAGATAAAAGAGTGGAAATAACTACTGCAGAGCAGAATAAAGAAAAAAGGATGAAAAGAATTGAAGAGTCTCAGAGACCTCTGGGACAACATTAAACGCACCAACATTCAAATTATAGGGGTCCCAGAAGAAGAGAAACAGAAAGGGACTGAGAAAATATTTGAAGAGGTTATAGTTGAAAACTTCCCTAATATGGGAAAGGAAATAGTCAATCAAGTCCAGGAAACACAGAGAGTCCCATATAGGATAAATCCAATGAGAAACATTCTAAGACACATATTAATCAAACTATCAAAAATTAAATACAAAGAAAAAATATTAAAAGCAGCAAGGGAAAAGCAACAAATAACATACAAGGGAATCCCCATAAGGTTAACATGGATTAAATGCTCCCACCAAAAGACATAGACTGGCTGAATGGATACAAAAACAAGACCCATATATATACTGTCTACAAGAGACCCACTTCAGACCTAGGGACACATACAGACTGAAAGTGAGGGGATGGAAAAGATATTCCATGCAAATGGATCAAAAGAAAGCTGGAGTAGCAATTCTCATGTCAGACAAAATAGACTTCAAAATAAAGACTATTACAAGAGACAAAGAAGGACACTACATAATGATCAAGGGATCAATCCAAGAAGAAGATATATCAATTGTAAATATTTATGCACCCAACATAAGAGAACCTCAATACATAAGACAAATGATAACAGCCATAAAAGGGGAAACCAACAGTAACACAATCACAGTAGGGGACTTTAACACCCCATTTTCATCAATGGACAGATCATTCAAAATGAAAATAAATAAGGAAACACAAGCTTTAAATGATACATTAAACCTGATGGACTTAATTGATATTTATAGGACATTCCATCCAAAACCAACAGAATACACTTTCTTCTCAAGTGCTCATGGGACATTCTCCAGGTTAGAGAATATTGGGCATATACCCTGAGAAAACCATAATTCAAAAAGGGACATGTACCACAATGTTCACTGCAGCACTATTTCCAAGAGCAAGGACATGGAAGCAACCTAAGTGTCCATCGACAGATGAATGGATAAAGAAGATGTGGCACATATATACAATGGAATATTACTCAGCCATAAAAAGAAATGAAATTGAGTTATTTGTAGTGAGGTGGATGGACCTAGAGACTGTCATACAGAGTGAAATAAGTCAGAAAGAGAAAAACAAATATCATATGCTAATACATATATATGGAATCTAAAAAAAAATAAAGAAAATGGTTCTGAAGAACCTAGGAGCAGGACAGGAATAAAGACGCAAATGTAGAGAATGGACTTGAGGACACGGGCAGGGGAAGGGTAAGGTGGGACGAAGTGAGAGAGTGACATGGACTTATAAATACTACCAAATGTAAAATAGCTAGCTAGTGAGAAGCAGCCACATAGCACAGGGAGATCAGCTCGGTGCTTTGTGTCCACCTAGAGGGGTGGGATAGGGAGGGTGGGAGGGAGATGCAAGAGAGACGAGATATGGGAATATATATATATGTATAGCTGATTCACTTTGTTATAAAGCAGAAACTAACACACCATTGTAAAGCAATTATACTCCAATACAGATGTTAAAAAAAAAAAAAATGCCCAGGAGAGAGATCCAGTTTATTCACAGTTTCGCAAGAGTCTGAACCTCAGTGTGTGATTTTTAACATAAGATAATGTTTTGATGAATATAGTAACTTGTGAAAGTTTGAACTATTTACTTTGAAAAATAAGAGACTGAACAGAAGCATGGTCTATGAATCATTTTTCACAGATTTTTCTTTCAGCCACTGTTAGCCAGTTTTCCCTCTTTTATCATAAATACATGTGTCCATCATGGCGGGAAGTTCTCGTGTGAGTTCAGAAAAATTTTAAATTCAATGCCTGTGGATTCACTCATTTAAAAGTCTGTATTGAGAGCGTATTTGGTGCCTTGTGCTTGGTGTTGGGACAGAGCAGGAAGAAGCCGACGTTCATATCTTTGCCCCCAGGTACCCCAGTCTATGGATACTTCAGAGTTAGAGCTGATTGTCCACTGAGACACATGCAAACTGGCTGTTTATGATCAACTTCCATTCTGATTGACCGGTGTTCTATTTTGATGGGCTACTGTCTGTGCCATAAAAGGTGCCTAAATATTCTGAATAGCTCCCTGATGATAATGTTATAGCAAGTATTCAGCTTAAATTTTCAAATGATATTATGTCAGTGATACGTGTGTGTGTGCATACACTTGATTTAACTTTATAGTAATATAAAAATTCTGAATATCATTTGACAGATTTTACAGCTCCAAAGTAGACAAAATAAGCCAATAGGAAGCCAACTGACCCTATTCTTGGATGTTGTATGCCCTACAAAGAGCACCTTCTCTTCACGCTACTAAACAGTCCTGCCTAATCCCAGCAGCATCATTATATGTGAAGCGGGGACTGCAATAATGAAGGAGGGACTTAACCCACGTCTCAGTTCTGAGAACTTGCACACATCCTCACCTCTGTAAGTGAAAGCCTCCTTACCTCTAAGATAGAATCGAACAATATGACCTCATCTTTTCCAAAAGGCTGCTGTGAGAGGCCGGCGAGAAGGTAACACAAACGTGAGGTCTTACTTTTCATTTTGTTTCCACTGGCTTTTAAAATCCAATCCATGAAATTTTCTTACTTTTAGGGACAATGATGCTTAAACCAATTCTCTTTGGTTCACTTGGATTCACTGTTTACACTGAAGAGAAAGTACCTACAGCAGAATTCTTAAGAAGTTGGCCCTGATAACTGGCCGTTTCCTCATTTTTCTCCCGTGAAGCTGAACTTCTTGGACCATCTTCTATACTGAAGAAACCTAGCGTCATTGTCCCCACCGCCACGTGTTCGAGTCTCTTTCAAATACGCTTTCCCCAGTATATGACATGAAGTGACTGGAGGCATATCGCATTTTTATTTCATACAACAAAGCAAACACTGGATTTTTTAAACTGTCACAATGGCTGCCCATGGGAGGTAAACACAAAGTGAATTTTGTTATAGCCCCTCTGTCAGAGAATTATTTTTACACTTAACAAAACGGGGAATTTTATGAGAGGTTTAAAATCTGTTGTACAGTGTGAGCTAGAAACACAAAGGCCACATAACTAACTGCAAATGTGAGACACGGCTGAGCATGGAAGAGCGAGTAGTGGGGACAAAGGGTAAGCGTTCTGTGTGGGAAGCAAGCTCTTCTCCTGTATTTAACCTAAGTTGTAACTCTGTGATTTTTTAAATTTACAAACACTTTGCCAATCTTATAAAGAATCCAAAGGCATACTCAGTCATGATAAAAATAGAAAATCATAGCTGGCCACCTCCCTTGTAAAGTGGGCATGGGAGCCAAGAAAGGGGAACCCATGCCAGCACCTGTGGGTCAGGTGACTTCAGAGAGCCTGACCACATGGATGAGCAGCTCTTGTGTCTGCTAGACAACTGAGGAAGACAAAGCCTTCAGGACTAGCATTATTTTTGCTTAAAGATTCCAAGAGGGAGTGAGAGACTATACTGAAAATAATGGCATTCGTCACAGGTGGTTTCAGAAATTCATGACAGTCCCTCTATCCAGAGCCTTTACCAAAATGTCAAGGCTGTGAGGACTTGGGAAATTTGGTTTCTGGTTGAGCCACAACTACTGAGCCTGCGCGTCCGGAGCCTGTGCTCCACAAGAGAGGCCGCGACAGTGAGAGGCCCGCGCACCGCGATGAAGAGTGGCCCCCGCTCGCCGCAACTAGAGAAAGCCCACGCACAGGAACGAAGACCCAACGCAGCAAAAAATAAATTAATAAATAATTTTTTTAAAAACAAAACGTTTGGGTAAACAATTTGCATACAATTTTCAAACTGAGCCGTGTATGAAATCTTGAACAATATTATTTCCTTGAGTGATTTTTATGATAAATCTAAAGTTGAGATTTCATTTTAAATGGATGAAGGGTAGAGCCCAGCTTCCAATATAATCTTTGATTACATTGCTAATCAAAGTGAGATGATTAATTTAGGGAGTGTTGCATTACGAACAGTTTTTGAGGAGGAGCTGTCTTTGTAAGCCAGCTGAGATTGCTTCGTCTTTGGTCTCCGCTGCATCCCAAGTTGTTGACTCTCCTTTTGTGGCCAATGAGTTCTTATGACAATCACCAATCTCACTTGTCCAATAATTTTTCTCTATTGAAAGACTTTCCTTATGCTACCTAGTGAGCAAGATTACTACTGCCTAAGAAAACAAGACTCCCAGTAGATTAAAAATCATAAAATGTATAGAAATTGGGGGGATTTGAGGTGGTGCAGAATCCAGATGTTTTAGAATGGTATGACAGATTTTGCACGCTTGGTTTTAGTTACTATTACCACTAATAGCCATATCATCAAACCACTTAAGCCTAAAAACATCATATGGTAAAATCACTCAGTTTTCACTTAAATGACAAATGGAAGAGTTTATATATACACTAAAAACCCATAAGTGACAAGGAAGGAATAAGTCAAAGAAGGACATATGCTCATTTTCCTATGTGTCCTTTTTTGGCTAAATAGAATTCTAAACATGAAAATAATTTATATACGGATTAGTAAAATAAAGCTTGTAACTTACTCTCATGTTAGGTGAAGTTTTGAATTTTAAAAAGGGGATGAGGGCTTCCCTGGTGGCGCAGTGGTTGAGAATCCGCCTGCCGATGCGGGGGACGCGGGTTCCTGCCCCGGTCCGGGAAGATCCCACATGCCGCGGAGCGGCTGGGCCCGTGAGCCATGGCCGCTGAGCCTGCGCGTCCGGAGCCTGTGCTCCACAACGGGAGAGGCCACAGCAGTGAGAGGCCCGCGTA
>NC_041223.1:85085684-85158059 GCF_002837175.3 Physeter macrocephalus
CAGTGAGAGGCCCGCGTACCGCAAAAAAAAAAAAAAAAAAAAAAAGGGGGATGAGATGTTAGTAATCAAGGTTACAGAGGCCAGAGAATAAACATCTGAATGGGATCAGGGGCTAGCACTTCTATGTAAAGAAACACATATAGAATATCTCATATTCATGAGGAGTCTATGATTATTATGTTACAAAAGAAAAAGACACAACATTTTGCTTATAATGTGAATTCACCTTGTGTGTCCTACTCTGAATGCAGAGGCATAAGCTATCAAACAACAATAGATTTACTGAGCCAAAAAAATGAGATAAAAAGTTATTTTAAAATACTTAACCTCAGTTCAGGATTTCAGATTATACTTCAGTAAAAACAATTATTTTAATAAGAACCTTTTGCTTCTACTATCAATAAGTATTTTGTAATACATAGCTATATATAAAGGTTAACTTTAAATTTATTGTATATTTGTTAATTCAGTCTAGGAATATATTTTGGCATCTATAAAAAAGTTTTGAATTCGAATTTAAATATTTTTATTGTCAGAAAGGTCAATAAATTCACTGAATTTAAAAAGCCTACTATAACTTTATTAAACCTTCAGTGTTTGGTAAATTCCACATAAATCAGACAAAAAGCAGTGATCACATTTCAGCATTCTACCTTATGACAGTATAAATACGCCACAGATCAAGATCTTTAGGTAAAGGATGTTTTCTGATGAGAAAAAAAGTGGAAATTCAAAAGGATAAGCAAATTAGCTTGAAAAATATTTTTACACACAATCATAATAAAACTTTAGAATAAAAATCAAGTTATTTTTTTTTAGAAAATACGGTTATGAAAACTGTATTTTTTCTTACATATTCCCTATGGATATTTTTTAATTATTTTAAATGTAAAAATTTGTGTCTGGTTAACAGCTTAGAAGTATATATTTGTTTACAACTGTATAGTTATATTCAGCAGAAAATGGCAACTAAATATGAAGAGTCATAAAAAGAAAGCTATATTTTTCCCTCAGCTTATTTTAGTTTTGGGATTTATTCTGGTGCATGGTCAAACGTCCTAAATCATTGCTGGGGTATTAGGTTCCCAGAGCTGCTATAACAAAATACCACAAACTGGGTGGATTAAACAGACATCTACAGCCACACAGCTTGGAGGCTAGAAGTCCAAGATGAAGGTGTAGGCAGGGTTGATTTCTTCTGAGGGCTGTGAAGGAAGGACCCATTCCATGCCTCTTTCCTTGGCTTGTAGATGGCCGTTTTCATGTTCCTATGGCTTTTCCCCTGTATGTGAGTCCATCTCCAAATTTCTCTTTATAAGGAAAACAGTCATATTGGATTAGGGCCCATAATCACCTCATTTTAACTTGGTAAAAACCCTATCTCTAAATAAGGTCACATTCTGAGGTACTAGGGTTAGGACTTCAGCATATGAATGGGGGAGCACAATTAAGCCCATCACAGCTGTAAATCTCAGTAATCATGAGTGCAGGTATCGGAGGATATATGATTGAGGCAGGTGTGTGTGTATATATATATATATATATATATATATATATATATATATATATATATCATCTTTCCAACTCTTGTGGAAGCAGAGGGTCTTTCCGTCCAGGGGAGAGCACTGGCAGCATTCTCAGTTTTCACTAGCACAAAGTAGTCATAATTCCTGCTTCTCTGGCTTCCCAAAGTGAATGTGTTGTTTGACAATAAGTGATATATGATGTCTGCAATCCAGAATGAGTGCTTTGTGAACGTTCTTTTAAGGATTCTAATGCTACTTTTGAATCAAATGAGTCATTAAAGGTCTACTTGAGAGCTCTCCATACCAAATAAATACCTTAACATTTGTTACACTAACTCCTTGCAGGGGGTTGATCACAGTCTTACAATGTAGTTTTAGCCCTTGGAGTTTATCAAGGTGAATGTTGGAAATAAACCTTTGAATTCTGATTCTACATTTACTGTAAAACTACTGTTGTCCATTTTTTTTTAAGTTTGGTAATTAGGAACAGAATTGTCTTTCTCAATAGCCAGCCTGTTCTCCCTTCTCTGATTATGAGAATATGTAACTCAAAATGCTATCTTTTTGGCCTTTGTGACTGTTATCAGAATTGATGCTGTCAGAGGAATTACGGAGCATAATTGTTTTTCTCCTCTTAGATGCATTATTATCTTTTTAAAATATTCCACATTTAATCTGTGTGTGTGTGTGTGTGTGTGTACATTTACCCATGCCTGTGTGTGTGTCTCTTCTTTGGCAAGTTTTTCCTTAAAAATTTTGTAAATACATGAGGGGAAAGTGAGTCAATAACTTAAAATTTAATATCACAAGAAAAAACCAAACTACCTTCTTGTTTCTTATACTGTCTATTAATCTACACCACCACCTATGATGACACAATTACTCTCAGTAACTAAGGAGAATTAAGCCAATTTTATCTGTCGGCAAACAGAATGGTTCTTAGAGTCTATAAATGTCAGTTATTCCAACTGCATCACGTGATTAATATGCAAACACTGAATGGTTTAAGCAGATGTCACAACTGAAATATTACAGGAATCTTAGCTCCTGCTACTGAACCATTAAATATCATCTGTTGTCTTAGTACCATATGATTTATCAAGGACTTAAATAAAATTAAGTCTCTAATAGTACTTTCAGTAGATTTAAAGTTGAGGTTACACTTCTCCAATGCCTGGACATTTGTGTTAATTTATAAATTACTCATAGCTATAAGAGCATTCTATATCAATTCTACAAACAAATTCAGAGGCAGCAAATTTAAATCATATTTCTTCTTTAATATGTTTTATAAAGTTAATTTTGTTTGCTTTGACCTGTGCTATCACCAAAATCTGGTGAACAGTTGAGACTAAACAACATTCTAGGCATGTACATTTATAAGTTGGGTAACACTTGAACAAATTGTTTAATTTCTCTATCAAGATCTCCCATATCAGGGCTTCCCTGGTGGAGCAGTGGTTGAGAGTCCGCCTGCCGATGCAGGGGACACGGGTTCGTGCCCCGGTCCGGGAGGATCCCACATGCCGCGGAGCGGCTGGGCCCGTGAGCCATGGCCGCTGAGCCTGCGCGTCCGGAGCCTGTGCTCCGCAACGGGAGAGGCCACAGCAGTGAGTGGCCCCCGTACCGCAAAAAAAAAAGATCTCCCATATCAGATCATTACACGTTCACATCAGGGTTGTTTCATTATTGAGTTGTATATCCCGTCTCAATAGCTGATACATAACTCTTAGAGATATTAAATTGCCAATTGGATAATAACCATGGGATTCTTATTTCCCCACTTCTAAGAAACTGTTTGGTATCTAGGGTATTTTTTTTATTATATAGCTGATAGGATCAATCAAAGTATTATTTTAATTCACAGATTTTCTAGATCAATTGCCGCTTTCTATCTTGTCTGTAAGAGTTTTGTGTAACAAAGACTATTAATTCAGAGTCCTTGCTTACCTGAAAAGTTCCTTCATTTCACGAGAAAACCCCATTATCCAACAACTCCTCCCGCTAATTGGTCTTAATACCATTCTATCTTCTGGGCCTGTGTTTCGATAATTCAGCAGCATTTTTTGCTCATGATGAGGAGTATGCTTTTACTTTTCATTATAATGTGCTTCCAGACTACTGCCTGTCTTGTCCTCAGAATCACCTGTTCACTTTCCAGGGGGCAGCCTCTGAGTATTTAATCCAAGTAGAGGGTTCGGATGGGATTGCGATGCCTAGAACGAGGCAGACGAGTGGATGCAGGGAGGAGACACCCATACTTTCAACAAAATATATTAATGAATTCTTTGTGGATTCCACAATGTTCTCTTCTAAAAATAGATGTAATATTCTAAGTTTCAATAGAGAGTCTGAAAGTCTAAATTAGGGTGTGAAACTTTCCACTCTTCAAGTTATAGAATCACGTATTTTCCCAAGCATAACAGTTTGTACCAAAATGAAATGTGTTGCTTACATCGGAGCCATCTAGAACAAAATATATGGGCCAAATTGTAGAGGAAAAAGTAACCAAGATCCATGAACTAAATATATGAATTTTTAGAAGTTAATATATCATGTTATCTGCAGTTCAGAAGTTTCAATTTGGCAAAATTGGAGGAAGCTTGTTGGGTTGCTGAATGACAATGCCACACCTTATTCCATACGCACAATAGTTTCCTTATATGCATATATTATTATATTTTCATATACATACTATAAATAATGTCATAAATTATGTATACCATTTTATATGTATACATTTCCACGGAACAAGTACCTTTACACTTGGAACCAAAGGGATAAAATTATCCGTGTTTATTTTTAAAGTACATGTCAGTATTTGTGGGACTTAACACTAGAGATTTTGTCTAACTAGATAGCTGGATGATAATTCAATATTACTTTTCAACTACGGTTTTTTACTAAATTGCTAAGTTCATCTTCTCGATAGCTATAGCAGCTATGAAAAACCTCTCATTTCTCTTCTCTTTTTCCGGGAGAAACCTGGTACTAATGTGTTAAGAAAAAGAAGTAAACAGCCTTAAGATATTATAAGGGGTAGCAACCAGAGAACATTGTCAGAGCTTTAGAAATTCAACTTCATAATCCCATAACATATATTGTAGATATATTTGGTGATGAGACCATCTGCAACTCTTGGTGCTAACAGGAAACTTCTTTACATGACAGATTTAGGGTATTTTTTAAAGTATTTAATCTTATTTTATCTACCCAGAATGTCAGTTCTGCTCTCCAAAGAAATTTAACAGTTACTCGATGTAATGTTTGCATTAAAAGGTGCTAAAAAACAATCATAAGTAGATGTTGAATAGTTTCCAGGCAGCTAAACACAGAGTGTGAGGATGTACAGAAAATATTCAGTTGTGAATTTACCTCATGAATATTATTATTAAAATACAAATTTTTTATTGAAGTAACATAAATTTATAGGATTGATAACATGCTACAGTAATTTGCAGTCAAGTTTCCATTTGTCAAATAGCCTACATTTATAAAGTTTTTAAACTTATTATGTTAGAAATTAGACTAAGATGCCATCATGGGTCCTATAACTCAATAAGTTAGAATGGCCATCATGAGATGATATCTCAGTGTAGTTTTGATTTGCAGTTCACTAATGATTAGTGATTTTGAGTATTTTTTGTACCTGTTGGCTATCTGGATGTCTTCTTTGGAAAAAATGTCTATTTAGATCTTCTGCCCTTTTTAAAATTAGATTGCTTTCTTGTTATTGTGTTTTGTGAATTCATTCTATGTTTTGGATATTAACCCCTTATTAGATATATGATTTGCAACTATTATCTCCCATTTGGTAGGTTGCTTTTTCATTTTGTTAATGGTTTCCTTTGCTGTTCAGAAGCTTTTTAGTTTGACGCAGTCCTACTTATTTTTGCTTTTGTCGTTTTGCAAAAAATCGTAGCTAAGATTTATATCAAAAAGCCTACCACCTGTTTTCTTCCAGGAGTTTTATGTTTTAGATCTTACATTCAAGTCTTTAATCCATTTTGAGTTGATTTTTGTGTATGGTGTAAGATAGTGATCCAGTTTCATTCTTTTACACGTGACTGTCTAGTTTGCCCAACACCATTTGTTATACAGTTTTGACTTCTTTATCATAAATTAATTGACCATATATGTGTGGGTTTACTGCTGTCCTCTTTTTTTGGTTCCATTGATATATGTGTCTGTTTTATGCCAATACCATGCTCCTTGGACTGTTGTATAGTTTGAAATCAGGAAACATGATGCCTCCAACTTTGTTCTTCTTTCTCAAGATTGTTTTGGCTATTCAGGATCTTTTGTGGTTCCATACAAATTTTAGGATTGTTTGTTCTATTTCTGTGAAAAATGCCATTGGAATTTTGATAACAGTTGTATTGAATCTGAAGATTGTTTTGGGCAGTATGGACATTTTAACAATGTTAATTCTTCCAATCCATGAGCATGGGACATCTTTCCATTCATTTGTATCATCTTTAATTTCTTTCATCAATGTCATATAGTTTTCAGTGTACAGGTCATTATTAGTGTATAGAAATGCAAAGAAAACTTAATATGTTGATTTTGTATCCTGCAACCTTACCAAACCCATGTATTAGTTCTAACAGTTTTTGGTGGATTCTTTAAGGTTTTCTATAATATAGTATCATGTTATCTGCAAATAGTGATGGTTTTACTACTTTTCTTATTTGGATGCTCTTCATTTCTTTTTCTTTCCTAATTTCTCTGAGTAGGACTTCCAGTACTATGTCAAATAAAAGTGGCAAGACTGGGTATCCTTGTCTTGTTTCTGATCTTAGAGGAAAATTATCAGCTTTTCACAATTGACTATGATGTTAGCTGTGGACGCCAATCAATTTCCTTTTTTTTTAACATCTTTTTTGGAATATAATTGCTTTACAATGGTGTGTTAGTTTCTGCTTTATAACAAAGTGAATCAGTTATACATATACACACAATCAATTTCTTCTGCATAGAAATTAAACACAACTGATTTTACTAGATACCTACCATGTTTTTTTGAAGGCTGACTTGTTATGCTGTATAGTTTATGCCCAGCCAGAAAGCTTGAGTGACAACCAAAATCCTTACTGCTTCACTCACCAAACATTGCTCTTTGGCTTCGGTTCTTATCAATTCAGAGGGTGAGTCTTTTTTCTAGCTTGTCAATTCAGACTGTACCTTTTCTAAATAACTGTATGTGATGATGGGGTAGCCCCATCTTTGGGGTCATTTTATTTTCAGTTAAAACTATCCAAAGTTTCCTTTAAGGCTAGGAAGTTCATATAATATCAACCTGAGAGGTTTGTCATTTAAAAGCCTTCTGGAGGGGACTTCCCTGGTGGCACAGTTGTTAAGGATCCCGCCCACTAGCTAACTGTTTTGCATTTCGTAGTGTATATATGTTGATGCAGCAGCATAGCACAGGGAGATCAGCTCAGTGCTCTGTGACCACCTAGAGGGGTGGGATAGGGAGGGTGGGAGGGAGGCCCAAGAGGGAGGGGATGTGGGGATATACGTATGCATATGGCTGATTCACTTTGTTGTACAACAGAAGCTAACACATTATTGGGAAGCAATTATACCCCAATAAAGACCTATTTAAAAAAAAAAAAAAGAACCTGCCTGCCAATGCAGGGGACACAGGTTCAAGCCCTGGTCCGGGAAGATCCCATATGCCACGGAGCAGCTAAGCCCATGCGCCACAACTACTGAGCCCACGTGCCACAACTACTGAAGCCCACGTGCACAAGCACTGGAGATTATACAGACAAGAAAAGATGGGGAATCCCTAAGTTGGAGCACATTTCCCCACTTCCACAGACCATCAGTGGGGGTGGGGTTGGAGGAAAGACCAGGAGCCAATGCATTACCAGTACTTTTCCTCTAACCTCACTTCTTCACTGTCAGGTGTTAGGTGTGGAGGTAAGAGTGGGTTGTGTGAGATGGAAAAGAATATCCCCAAAGCCAACTCTGCAGTTTCAGAACAAAGGTAACTTTGGGGGGAAAAAAATGTACTGACTTAAGAAACAATAATGTCAATCAAACATTTTTCTAAACTGTATTCTCACCAAAGTGCTGGCTCACCCAGAAGCAAAAGTTGTGTCACAGTTTGCCAACACAATAGTCTCAAACATTTAAAGAAAAATCACGCAAACAAAGAAACAAAACAGAGGAAAACAAAAATTCAGATTGTAGCTGCAAATAACAAAGTCAAGGAAATTACAGCTACACTATTCTGGAACAAACAATAGGTAGAGAAATAACCATTTATTCCAAGATGTGTAGATAGAAAAATATTGCAACCTGAAACTTTGTCAAAAAGACTTCAGGTATATATTACAAAAGGTACAGAGGTTGTCAGAAACGAGAAACAATTTTAGGAAGCTGAAATATATCAGAAAGAATTAAATAACATGTGTCTGTACTTTCAAGGAATGCTGAGAACACTAACTCTATGAAACATGCTGAAACATGAGTTAATAAGGCATTAGGGTGATATTTTATTTTAAAAATCAAATAGGCACAAAGAAAAACTACAGAGAAAAATAATACTAATGAAGGATTTATAATTTAATTAGAACCATTAATACACAGAAGACTCTAATGATGGTATGGAAAAGTAACTTCAGAAAAATTACACAAAATGAAGAAATGGACAAAGAGATAAAAATAATTATAGATAGATATGAAGACAGATATTGGGGACCCAAAATATGGTGTGTTTTGAAAAATGACTAGGATAAATGGAACAGGGAAAAAACCCTCACAGATATAATAGAGGGCTTCCACATAAATATGACAAGGTAGCCACATGTTTCTTTCCTCCCTTACATAAATCTGCTCTCAAATCACATTACAGTAATGAAAAGACTTTCATTACTTTCCTGGTAATGAAAGTCCATATGGACAAAAGAATTTGAAAGGGGACACCAGTGAGATACGATTCCAACCAAGTTTGGGAAGAAGAAAAACAGATGAATTACAATGTTTTGGCCATGGAAAGCAATATTGAAGAGAGGTTCAGAATTGGGGCAAACTGTGAAGTTGGAAAGTGAGGTCCTTGTTTCAGGCATCCCAAGACCACCCACAATTTTGATGATTCACTAGGAGGAATCACAGGATTCAGCATATAGTTGTACTCACAGTGAAGATTTATTACAGTGATACAAGAAGGATCAGTAGGAAAGACAGAGGTGGAGCCTGGAGGAATCAATGTGAGGGCTTCCTACACTCCATCCTCTGTCACACAGAGCACACATTCCTGCCATTGAGGAAAATGCAGCAACATATGTGATGTTGCTACCCGGGGAAGCCTGTTTGAGACTAAAAGTTTAGGGTTTTTACTGGTGGCTGATCATATAGGCATCTTTTGCCTAGCAACTACAAAAATCTACACTCCCAGCAGGAGAGCAGGTATTCACCATAAATCACAGTGTTGTATAAATAGACGAGGCACAGCAACTAACCTTACCACTTAGGGACAAAGGGAACATTTTGAAAGCCAAGGTACCAGAAGCCAGCCAAGGGCCAACCTTGCAAGCAGACCCTTCTAAAGACAGGAGCTTCAGCCTGCCGTGCAATGTCTCCCCAGGCCCATCTCAACTTTTACAAAATGACTTCCTCTTCCTCCACTCCTTTGCCAGATAAGAGAGACTTATTCCCTGGAGAAATTGAACCAGGCTGTTTTAAACTGGGGATGCAGACCTCATGTCGCACAAAAAATGAGGCACAGGATGAAATGCAAGGAGAGTAGGTAAAAGTCTGTGCATTGAGCTACGGAGTTCTTGGGCCACCACTGCTGGAAGGTTGGAAGATTCTAGTCTAGAGAATGATCCCTCAAGAAAATTATCCTGTACTTCAGGTAATGATTTTCCAATGAAAGAATTTTAAAGATATTTAAATGCATTTCTCTCAATTAACTGACTAAGTTACTTTAGTAGACACCTGAGCTGGTTTGCTAAGGATCTCTTGTCTACAAACTGCCTCTTCCCCCATCATTATGGTTTAGATGGAAATGCTTCTTTCAGTACAGTGTGATCTTGTCCCTTGGACCAATTTGATTTATGTTTTGTGCTCAACTCAAGTTGAATCCTTTTATAGGATATTTTAATTCAGCCCTAGGGACATATCTTGAGGTCATTCTCTTCCTGGTGTCTTAAAGGATGAAGTATAAATATTGGAAGCCATTGGCAACCACATGTTCTGCCATGTGGAGAAGTGTGTTCTTCAATGGAAGAGAATAAAGTTCAACAACAGACAGGAATGGTGGCATTTGAGTACCTGGCATGGAATGTGCCTCACGCCCAACTGCATCCTTGCCCTTCCCAGGGTTTGGTAGTCAACATTTTCCTGAATTCTATAAGCCAACCCACCCATTTGCCTTTATTCATACGCCATTTGTGGTTGGCTTTCAGTCGTTTGCCAATAAGTGTTATTACTAAATATATTACGGTAATAAATCATTCCTGTTAGGTGAATTTTTAAGTTTATTTTTAGTTTTATGCATTCTTCTGGAACCCAAATGACATTTTACCAATATTTCCTCTGATTCAATTATTTCATCTGTAAGATAAAATGTTGGACACTGGTTTTTCAACGCTGGCTGGGCATTGAGAGTCACCTGGAGGGTTTGTGTGTGTATGTGTTTAATGTCCAGACCCCACTCTGCATACTTTCCTTTTCTTCTTCAAATACTAAAATTTATTAGTCCATGATTCAACTTGAGCATTTATGCAATACATTAGGCTAACCTGAGAGATATTTTTGGTGGTGAAAGTTTTAAGAAAAACTTAATTGACATTATATAATAGAATATAAATCTAATCTAATTTATCAGTATTCCAAAAGAAGCTAGTCAGTTAAATGTCAGATTTGCTGTGGTTGTTATCTTTTACTATAATAGCAGGAAAGGAACAAAAATATCTGAGGCAAGAGAAAAACTACATAGTACGTAAATAATACCAGTGCAGAATTTTCTTTTTTAAAGAAGTAGTATTTAAGGAAAATCTCACTGTACAAAGGAAAGAATCTCTTAAAGAAACTAATATTAAATCTGGTCATCTGCAAAGAATTCAAGAATTGCTTTCAAATGTCTATTTCATCATAGAAAACAGTTATAAAACAAAGATGAACAGCTCTTGTAGTGGAGCTTTGCAGACCTCCAGCCTCGTATAAATACCCTGCAAAGTCCCACACACCCAAGGTCACAGCCTTTTTCCTCCTTCCCACAGAAAGAAACAGAAGAAACATGTCTCTTTCTCATTTTCATTCGTCTTAATCCTAACCCAAAACTTTTATCTGCCATTAGTTTTTTCATTGTTTTTCACTAATTGAGTCAACTAAATATTAAAGCATCTATTCTAGACAAAATACAAGGCCAACTCAAAGGAAAAAATAAAATTAAAATACAAATTCTACTATACTCTGAATTTGTGGGGATAAAGCAGGTCTACATATAAAATATATGGGCACCACAAATATATAAATACTAGATGAGCTCTAAAGAGAATAAGATCAAACACAGGAGCCATTGTACAGTGAAGGGTTAAAGTCTAGATTTTGAAACCAGGCCCTTTTCATTTTCCTGCTTTGTGACTTTAATAGGTATTTAGTCTCAGCTTCCTTATTTTCAAAATGGGGATGATGATATCCCCATTTTGAATTTTTGAAATTCAAACAGTAGTTGTAAGAATTAAATTGATTAACATATGCACCATGACTATCACAGTATCTAGAATAGGGTAGTCATAAACCAAAAGAATCTTAGTCAAGGCTCTTTGAAGGCAAGTTTCAGAGAAAAAAATAAACCTTGCTACCTTAAATGGGATTATCTCAAGGAAATCAAAAGAAGAAATTTCTTAGGGGGGAAGAAAGGACAAAAATCAAGACCTAACCTCTGGAAGTCTCGGTAGCCATTCTCCCAGTTGTCTCTCTCTCCTCCTCTTTTCCCTTCTCCTCACATAGCCATAACACATACAAACCCACACTTTATAACCTGGAAAAATCTCCTAACCAACCATCAGGAACCAGTTTAAATTTGATTTGTTTTACAAATTGTTCACAAATGCCCCAGAGCAGAATTAATTACTCTCCTTTCTATATTCCCATACATACTGTATTCTCATACATACAGACATACATACGTACACGTGTAATACTCTGTGCAGGTCTGATCTCTTTAAGGGTGATCAGAGTGAAAACCTCAGAACACATGACTACAGAAACCACTCAGAACCAGTTTGATCTTTCCTAAAAATGGTTTCACCTAGCTGCCTCTTCCATTTCTTAAGTTCATAGCTCTTCCTTTTTGGCTTCTTGGATCAGGAATTCTGGAAGAGCATGGATGGGGTGTTCTGAGTCAGTCTCTCTCTGTTGGCTGCAGCTGGAACAGGTGACTGGCTGGGATCTATTTTTCTAAATGCAGTCTAAGAGCTACTCCGTAAGGTCTCTCCATGTGGGGTAGCTTGGGCTTCCCTGATGAATGGCTTCCCTGGGGCAACTGAGCTGCTTACAAGGCAGTTTAGGCCTCCAGTACTATTGTTGCATAACAAACTACCCCAAAACTTAGTGACAACAAAAAATCATTAATTTATTCATGAATGACTTCAAATTTTATGAATCTGAAATCTGAGTAGGGCTAAGCACAGTATCAGCTAAAGTCATTCAACTGGGGACTGGGTAGTTAACTCTCAAAATGGCTTATTCACATGACTGACACACTGGTATAGACTATTGGTGGATAACTCACCTACGAGTATGGAACGAAGCCCCATGTTGGCTTTTTCATAGGTTTCTTGGGCTTCCTCACAGTATGGTGTCTGGACTCCAAGAGCAAGTGTCCCACAAGAACAAGGGCATTTGTGGCATTTTTAAATCCAGCCTCAGAAACACATAGTGTTAATAATGCCACATTCTATTAATTATAAGCAAGCCCCAAACATGCCAAAATTCAAAAGAAAAGAATTAGGTCCTACCTCTTGATGAGATCATGTTAAGGTTCTAAAAGAACATGTGGAATAGGAAATTTTGTTGAGGACATTTTTGGGAAACAATCTTCCACAGCATATCCCTAAGAATACGGAAAATTTTATCTGAAAGCTTTGGGGCTGTGTGTGTTTAAAAATTCAGAATGTTATACCTTTTAGAAAGGTAACATGGTATCTGAATGCTTCCTATATAAAATCCCCAGCAGACCTAGGGAAGCAAATGTAATCAAGAAGAGTAATATTTTCCCAGTGCAACAGTCATTCTAAGTAAAGTAAATAAATCTTGGAATGACATTATGTCAGCTCAGATCCTGTTTTGCCACCAAATATTTGCCACATATTTACAAAAAAAAAAAAAACTTATTTTCAGAGCCTTTCGGGGTTTTGGATTTGTAAATAAATGATTATACAACAAAAGTTATAATTTTTAAGAAAAGATTAATGTCTTAGTTATACCTCATGGATATATATCTTTAAACACTGTATTTCTTTTTTTTAATTATTTATTTTTTTAGGTCATACATCCTTCAAGTTGTACTAGTTTGTAATTTTTATATCTTGCTGTGATACACGGAAAGAAAAATATTAATTTAACATCTCAAGATTTCAAGATTTGGGGGAAAAATATTTCCAAAATCATGTTGACAACATCCAACCATGAAAACTGTCTTCTATCCAGAAGTAATAAAGAATATGAAGAAAAAGCAATGGTGTTAGAGAAAAGTGGAGCTTTTCAACCACCAGTTGAATGTTTATTTGGCAACACAAATGTGGTTTGGAAGAAGCTCAGAGCCATTTGCTGTCCGCAGTGCTGAGAGACCATTGCTCCTGAGTTATTTAACACCTTTAAATGTTTAGTATGAACAGTTATCAAGGACAATTTAATAATAAATAATTATTGGATAAAATTTCAGCTTTCCTCCACTGCCCCAGAGGCTCATTCTACGATGGTGACTAGGCATTGATTTTAATGTCCAAACTTCCAGCATCTGGCCAAAATGTGTATTTTGTTACCTCTTTGAACAGTTTAATCTGTAAAACCGTTACTCCTTCATTAAAAAAAAAATTATCTTGACTACGAAAGCAAAATAAGAATGAATTAAATATTACTTGATCTTTAATAATTTTTATTTTTCAAAAGCAAGATGTATAGTACTCACTTCATAGTGTTGTATGTTTTTTAAATCAACTGTCCTTTAGATAATTAAGAAGATAGCAGAATCATTGAATTTTAAAGCCTGGAACATTTTTATATAGTTAATCCAAACTGACTTTATACATGAGGCAACCAAAGCATAAAGCAGCTAGCAGATTTGCCCAAGGAAGTTTCTTTCGTTGTTATAGAAATTTTCTCTGTTTTCTTTTTCTCAATAAACCCATTTAAAGTAAACCAATAAAAGATAGCCGAAGCTTTGTTCCTGACTTCCACATATTTCCGGAAACCAAAAAAAAGGGAATTCCTTCCACAACTTTTCTTCAGTAAAACCTTTCTTAACATCTCTTTTTAATAAAATAATTATTAATGATATGCATAGTTTTCCTGAAAAAGTAAGTGATTTCTCAAGTGATACTTTCACTCTGTTTAGTAACAAAGTATAATTAAGAAAAAAATACTTTCACTCTGTTTAGTAACAAAGTATAATTAAGAAAAAAGCAGCTGGGGACTTCCCTGGTGGTGCGGTGGTTAAGAATCCACCTGCCAATGCAGAGGACGTGGGTTCCATCCCTGCTCCGGGAAGATCCCACATGCCGCGGAGCAACTAAGCCCGTGCGCCACAACTACTGAGCCCGCGCTCTAAAGCCCACGAGTCACAGCTACTGAGTCCACGAGCCACAACTACTGAAGCCCGCGCGCCTAGAGCCCGTGCTCCGCAGCAAGAGAAGCACCACAGTGAAAAGTCAGCTCACCGCAGCGAAGAGGAGACCCTGCTCGCTGCAGCTAGAGAAAGCCTGCTCGCAGCAACAAAGCCCCAGCACAGCCAAAAAAGAAAGAAAGAAAAAGGCAGCTGAATAAAATATGTGACGTTTGAAGCTTAAACGGTATCAACAAAACTGCACATAAAAGATTTTTAGTTTCTTTTTTTCCAAAATGAACCCAAAGGGTTTGTGCAGTTTGGATCTGACATAATTCAGTAGAGTACGAATAACAAGCCAAATTACATTTACTCTTTCTTTTCTTGAAATCTAATTGAGAAAGTTTGTAACCATCATCACACTTAACACCCCTGAGGAATGTTTTTTTGGGTGAACACAACTTGACTTTCAGTTTGATAAAATAGCTGACGAACCTGAATTCAAAATTTATAATAATCCAATCCAGTTTCAGCATTTTTTCCAGAAAGGCTTTTACACGCTATAGTTTTCTGGAAAATACGAACTATAAGTCATGTATTCACCTTCCTCAACCTCATTTCGTCCTTTTCCAGCTGCTTCATTTCTCAGAAAGAGAAAATAAAGTAAAACTGATGTGACACTTTTAATATTAACCTCAGCTACGTCTGCAGGAATATAGTGATGTGATTTTTGTTTTGAGGTTTCTTTCTTTTCCTTTTGGAATGTGGAACGTTAGGTTAACTTTGTCCAGACTTAACCACCGCTCCTCTATTTTATATGTCTTGATGGACCCACAGAGTCTGAGAACGTGGCACAGGACGCTTCCACATCTGGGAATGGGACGGGGACCGATTATATCTATTTTTAAATTTTCAACATTTTTGTAGTAGCTGAAACCTGGAAAGCAGACTTGAATTATCTCAATGTTGGCCCTCACCTAACACCCACTTATCCTTTCCTGCATGTGGTCACTTGGAGATTTCTCTTGCCATCTCTGTGCTTCCTGCAGTGTTGTCAGAGGCCACCATCACTTCCTCATTCATTCCCCAACCACTCGCCACCTCAATACTCTAACTAAATGATAACCTACTGGCTGGAAAGAGTTACGATAGCTTTCTAAAGGCCAAACTAAATTCCGTTCAGTAAAGTCATTGGATGGTGTCTCTGTGAGTTTGAATAGTTAAATAACGTCCACAGGAATGGAGACTAACAAAATCCAACAGAGCAGACTAAATAAGAGACTGGAGCCTCACACTCTGGGGAGGGGAGTTGAGTTTTTTTCCCTTTAAAGAACACTGATACACGAGAAGTAAGCTGAATATGCGACAGCCACTCCATTTCCAGATGTATTCCCAATGGGTTCTTCATCCGAGATTCAGTTTAACTGAGTACATGCTTACTGAGTACTGCCTGCAGGAGAGGCTCTGTGTTTACTACTCCTCTCTGTCAGACTCTGTAATAACAAAGGGGTCCCATGCATTCTCCTTCCTTGATGGGCTCATAGTTTAATAGGGAAGAGAGACACTGACAACTCCATTAGAAAAGGGTTGACCTGGAAATATAGCTAGAATGAGCTGGGACCCCAGCAAAGGGACACCAATCCAGCCTGAAGATAAAAGTGAATAGTTTCTGGAGAGAGATACCTGGTAGATGACAGTGGGTAGATAACAAAAAGGGTGAGAGATGAGAGGAGATGCTTTTAGACAAGGGGAACCACACAGATGAAAGCATGTAACAAAGCACAGCACGTTAAGGAACAACAAATTGTTTGGTGTGCTGGGAGCACATAAGAAGGTGTGAGCTGATACGGGCTGGGGAGATAATAGCATGAGATAGTATCATGAAGGGTCTTGTATTCCCAATCTACAGAATGTGGATTGTATCTACAGGCAATGAGGCGCCATTGAATCAGTGCATGATTTAACCAGGGGAAAGAAGAGATTTTCATTAAAAGAATTCTGGAAGTAGGATGCTGAATTAGAGTTGTAAACTAAAGCAGTGGTCATGGAAATGAGAAAGAAATTTGGAAGCTGTTTGGAAGTGCTCTATCACGCCTTGATACAGGGTATTTGGGAAAAGAAGCAAGTGAGGGAGGGAAATAATGTGAGAGGAATAATAGAAGCAAGTTAGGGAATGTTTTGATGTAGGTAAGTCCGACGTACCTGAGAGACATCCAGGAAAAAGTGGAAATAATTATACATGTATACACCAATAATGCAGCTGAGGAAAGAGTTTTGGGCTAGAAAGTGATATCGTGAGCTCTTGAACAAAGCTCACATGTCACAAAAATATTCAAAAGATAAACAAAGCACAGGTAAGTGAGAAGTTAACCCAGGGATGCTCCTTCCCTGAGACTTTCACTCATGAAGGCATTTGTTCAACCACATCTCTTGGAGGCTGCTGAGGGATAGACTCTCTGCCAGGGCTTTTAAAGATGAGTAGAATCCAGCTTCTGCCCTCAAGTGCTCACAGTGGGAGGAAGGTTCTTAAATGGGAACAAACAATAGAATGTGAAGAATAAGTAACAGAGGCACACTACAGTGGTTGTTTAGGACATAATTTGTTTTCCCTAGGAGACAGAGTCATAAGGAGACAGTGTCACAGAAAGCTTCACATAGTAAGAGTGACATATAAGAAACGTCTTGAATATCTTTAAATGTAAATTAAATGAAGAAGAAGAGAGTACTATAGCACAGAGTTTAAAGTTCCACATAGTACAACTCTCTAGAGTTCAATAGTGCTAGACACAGACCAGAGTTTCCAAAAAAAAAGGAAGAATGGCTAAAGATGATATAATGGTTAGTTTTTTATGTTTGTTTGCTTATTTTGAGTTTTCATTTTCAAATAATGATGAATTAGATTAAGCCATGGTTTCTCAAAATCAGCATTATTGAAATGTTGGACCAGATAATTCTTATTGTGAGGGCTGCCCTGTGTGCTATAGGATGTTCATCAGTACCACTAGCCTTTAGCCGCTAGATACCAGTAGCACCCTTGCCCTCATTTGTGACAACCAGAAATGTCTCCAGACCGTGCAAACATCCCCTGGGGGGGAAAGGAACCCACTTGAGAACCACTGGGTTAAGTTACCCATACTTTCAATTTCCCACATCACACATAAAAGACAATAGTTAAAAGGTCCATGTGCCTTTTCTGCATTCTAGTACCTAAGTTTTTACCCATGCAACAAAATTATATTCATATTTGAATCAGGGATCAGCAGAATCGTAATTTCCCAGCCTCTGAAAAAGATTCAACTTATACTTCTGCTCTCCTCTGATTATCACTAAGTGATTAAATTTAGCAATGTCTATGCCTTCCGGTCTCCTTTTTATTTCTATTATTTTTTCCTTTTAATTTCCATAACAAAAGTTACTGAACATTACTACAGTACCTTATAGTGTTCCGAGTTCTTCCACAAAGAGAAACAATTAGGCATGTTCCGTGGTTGTGAAGACAGGGAGTTTGGAAGTCTGTTATTGGCAAATCTTGGAAATGAGAAAAAATACAGAAGTAGACATAGTAACTAAGGAAATAAGCTATACTGGGAAACAGGAGGGAGAGAGGGAGGAAGAGCAGGAGGGAGGTAAGGAAAGGGGCCTCCTTAGTAGACACAATCTCTTTTCTCTCCCTTCCCTTCTGAGAAGCCCATTAAGCCTTCAGAAATAGAATGATTCATTTTTATGTACACTTGATATTCTGTAAAAGTCCATAATTACATTAACAATGAAAACATCACGGACGCATTGGAATAGTGCTAAGGCCTCCCAGGTTCAGTACCCTACAAATCATTTAACAGAAAACAAACACAGAGCAGTCATGCAACCAGGTCACCACGTAAATAGGTTCCATCCCCATCTGCTCAGACTTTTGACACATTTAAGCCTCAATATCCTTTCATCCAAGAAATTTTCAGAAATGTTTTATTTTAAGAAGAGCCAAAGGAAAACCTCTATGCATTTCAAATACCTTATTTAGACATTGAGTAGCTAATGTTTTATTTAGAAAAATGAGTAATCATCCTGCAAGACTTATAAAATGCTTATGAGAGGAAAAAAAGACCTTTAAGTTGGAAAATTCCTCTCGAAGGAATTCTAAATGTTGCAAAGAACATACTGGACCAATTTTTTTTTTAATTCACTTTGCATCAGCGTGTATAATTCACATCTGGGTTGCAACACAGAGGCTGAGACTGTTTACAGATCATCATTATCAGAGACAGAAAAATGTAACTCTAGTGAAGTGGGGTCCAGGGTGAATGAAATCACCAGCAGATCTCCCCGAAGGAAGCCCTTGAATCTGGCCTCCCCTGCAAGCCAGAGGAGTGGAGCCAGACCATGAAAACATTTTTGTGTAGATACATGCTCCCCCCGCAAGAGGACTCCCTGGAAGGACAGAGACTTCTTGGTGGTTAGCGCTTTCCCATCATTTCTGTCCCCTTCAACCGGTCTGCTTCTGGACCAACTTTACAAGATTGGATAAGATAAATGTTTTCTGTTAGCCTCCATGTGAGCTGGAGAAAGTGTACTCCAATCCTTTCACTGAAATGAAGAATTTACAGCTTCCTACCAGTGGTTTGGGTTTACGTTCTGGGCCTCAAGGCAAGATTTCTGCGACAGCTTCACTGCCCCACAGACTGTTCGCTCTACAGATCCTCTGACTGGTCCTCCTTGAAACCCGGTCTTGCCTAACAGAGAGTTCTTCCAAATCCAGTGCCTGGGCAAAACAGGGCCAGACTGGGAGGCCCAGGACACCTCTGTGGGATACCCTGGGTGGATTAGAAGCAACAGAAGAAAACAGGGAGTAAGGGGAGGATGTAAGAGAATCCAAACAGCGAAGCATCCTTTTCAGTTGCTTTTTTATTTTTTTTAGTATGCGGACCTCTCACTGTTGCGGCCTCTCCCCGTTGCGGAGCACAGGCTCCGGACGCGCAGGCTCAGCGGCCGTGGCTCACGGGCCCAGCCGCTCCGCGGCACGTGGGATCCTCCCGGACCGGGGCGCGAACCCGTGTCCCCTACATCGGCAGGCGGACTCTCAACCACTGCGCCACCAGGGAAGCCCCTTTTCAGTCGCTTTAAATGCCCTTCTTCCTCCCTCCCTACCCCCAGGAGGAAGGATTGTATTCATTTGTTGCCTTTCGTTTTGAGCAAATGCCCTAGAGATCAGCTGCCACAGATAGTAAAATAAATCAATGTCTAGAATCCTGCCAGAAGGGAGGTGCTGCTACAGAGGGTGTGAGGAACCAGAAGTGAGTACAACAGCCGTGTTGCCTACAAAGAACTGCCCTCCCTGGGTGGGTCCCCAGCCCTGGATGAGGCAGCTTATTTACTTTTATATCCACGGTTTCCACAAAGGTATGATCCTGATCATTGTTATACCTGTGAAGAGCAAACTAAAAAGGTTTTTCTCTCAGTAAATGAGCTCCCCAGTAAGGAATAGAAGAAGGTCTTCTCAATGAACCTTCTACATAACATCAAGAATCCCAGGACAACTCTCCGTGGACTAAATTGCCAATCCTATGATCAGGTTCGGGCATTAGAATGGACACCATCATTTGTTGTCCAAATGAAATGCAAACCTCAGAATATTTTAAAGGATATCAGTATTTCTTGGGAAAATAAAATATTAACAGAAAATACTTAATAAATTCATGATGAAGTTTTATTTGCTTATAAAGCTTATGTTCTATTCTTTTAAATCTGGTGTTTATCCTTTCTTCTACAGTTACAACTTGACCCTATTTGTCAAACACCAGATGTTTAAGAAATTATTTCTGCTAATATAGTGCTTTAAAAATTGTATCTCATTAAAGTTCTCATTTGCTTTTTTTTTCCGTATTAGCACTGAGATCATGATTTTTCTTTTCATATGTTTAAGAGTCATTTCTATTTCTTTTTCTCTCTGGTCACATTCTTTGTGCATTTTATTGTGGTTTTTCTGAACTTTTTTAAAAAAATCAATTTGTAAAAGCTGTTCATATAGCAAGGAAATTAACCAGTTAGCTGTCTTATGAATTTGAAATTACTTTTTTTCTGTCATGTTATCTGTTTTGACTTTTTATAGTATATGTGCCACATACAATGTTTTTTTTTTCTGACACCACTTTTCTTTCTAGAGGTATAATGGTATATAATATTTCTGGGTTGTGATTATATGTTCTTATCTGTTTCTTTTAAAAGTATTTGAAGGCGGGAACTATATTCATCTTTACAGCCTCAACACAGTGTCTGGTACATATTGGATGCTCAATGAATGTTTCAGTTCCCTCATGGCAGAGGTTTTCTCTATTTTGTTCACTAGCTTGTACCTAGGACCTAACCAGAGACTGGTTCTAGCTCTCAAAGAGCATTTGCCAAATGAGTGCATGAATGAATAACTCAAATAATGTTCTGGGAGAAACATTAATTCAGGCATCATTATTTTTTGTCTTTAGAGAAGAAATTCAGATTTTTAAATATAATACAGTGTTATCAACTGTAGTCACCATGTTTTTACATTAGAGCCTCAGAAGTTATTCACCTTATAGCTGAAAGTTTTTACCCATTTCCAACCTCTCCCTATTTGCCCCTTCCCCCAGCCCCTGGCAACCACTTTCAACTCTCTATTTCTAAGAGTTTGACTTTTTAGTTAGATTCCATATATAAGTAATACGGTGCAGTATCTGTCTTTCTCTGTCTGGCTTATTTCACTTAGTATAATGCCCTCAAGGGCCATCCATGTTGTCACAAAAGGCAGGATTTCCTTCTTCCTAATGGTTGAGTAATATTCCACATCTTTTTTATCCATTCATCTGTTAACAGACACTGAGGTTATTTCCATATCTAAGCTGTTGTGAAGAATGCTGCAACAAACATGAAAGTACAGTTACCGCTTCGATATCCTGCTTTCATTTCCTTTGGATATACACCCAGAAATGGGATCTTTGGATCATCTGTTAGTACTATTTTTAACTTTTCGAGGAACCTCCATACTGTTTTCCACAGTGGTTGCAACCCATTCACGATCCCACCAACAGTGTACTAGGGTTCCCTTTTCTCCACATCTTTACCAATGTTTGTTATTTACTGACATGAAGTGCCACCTTCACCATATACAAAATTCCCACGTGAATACTCAGTTTGGTTCCATGGATCTATTTGTGTTTTCACGGATCAATGTTGTTTTATTCATTTCTTGAACGAACTTTCCTGAGCGTCTACTAAGTGCCAGGCATTGTTTTGTTTCAGGCACTAAAGATACAGCCTTTGGAGGGTTTTGAGCAAGCGAATTATATGATATGCTTTTTGCATTAAAAACTTATGATGAGAAATGTATTGAGAATAATTACAGGTTGAAGGTGTAGAAAAAGGGCAACCAATTTAGGAAGTGAACAACAATGGTAGCTTAGAGCTAAATGGTAGAGGTGAAGTTGGAAAGAAGTGGTAATAGTATGGATGTATTTTGAAGGTAAAACCAATTGGATGCACCATCAGATTGGAGGTTGAGTGTGAAAGAAAGAGAAACATGGAAGATAAGATTTTTTAACAAAAAAACAGAGCAAATGGAATTGCTATTAAGTAAATTGGGAAGAATATGAAAGAAACAGGCTTGGGGGAAGTATCAGGATTGCTAAGAATTCTGGTGCATTCCACATCTGCACCACAGATGGGCAAGTTAAAATAGCAAAAGCTAGAACCAATTACTATTTTGCTCCAAAGATTATAAAATTCGTTAGAGCTGTTCACAAACATTCCAGTTTTCTTTCCAGGCATCTGGTAGTCTTACAATTTCCCATCCAATTTGAAGTTAGGTGTAGCCAAGTAACTAGCTGTAGTCAATGAATGCTAGTTACATGGAGCCTTCATCAACTAGAGGCTCCATCAGTCTGAGTCCCTGAACATCCACAAGGAAAAAAGTTCTTCTATTATCCTGTGTTGGACATGTAGCTGGAGGAGGAAATAAACTTTGTTGGGTTAAGCCACTGAAGTTTTAGGGATGTTTGTTACTACAGCATATTCTAGCTAGCACTACGTAGCATAGTCTTACTGATACAGAAATTAGCACTTAGTGTGATGTGCAGTCATGATATATAACATAAAACCACAAATACATAGCATTGCTTAGTAATCACGTGACGGGCAGCTAGGAAACCGTTATTGGAAGCTGAAAGGATGAGGATCAACGCTACATACCAATGATATTTTTGGTAAAACTGTTGCCTGAAATAACTTGGAGGGAAGATAATATGTAGAGAGGTTCTGTAGCTTTAGTGAAAGAGATAAGAAAATAACGTTACTGTTGTGTGCTGGTTGCTGTTAGCTTCGTTTGATAAAGTATTGTGAGGAATACATGAGTTCAGAAAAGAATTGGCTAGCTTCAGGCAGAAGTAAAAGCAAATAAACTGGAATAGATAAAATCCACAAATAGAAAAGCTGCAAGAGGCTACTAATTCTCCTTTCTCAATTTGTAAAAGAAAGAATTAAGGATGCCTTAGAATGATAAAGACCAGTTAGAATGCATGGAGGATAAAATCAAGGGTGTGGCTTTCAAACTCATTGTTAAAACCTCTGAACAGATTGAGGATACAGAAGAGCAAGGTACAGCTAAAGGTTTAATGCTCATTTCTTCCAACTGGAAACAGGGTTTAGGGAAAAAAGATAAAAGCTTCATACACTCTTAATTAACTCAAGTGGAGACAGGCGAACATCAGCAAAATGAGTTAGTATGTCTAAAGTGAACTGGTTATTGGCAGATATGACTGAATGGAATCTAAAAGATATGGCGCTTGCTATTTTCAACAGAGTTATACTACCACAGAAACCGTATATGTGAACTGAAAAAGGGGGGCGACTGTTGAAGGCGTAAAATGATCTCAGGTCTCCACAGGTATGAAGCAGGTTGATAAAACTGCTCAGTACTCAATGACAGACAAACTTCCCAGTGTCTGTTTTGATTATATCCAAGAATAATGGAAAAGAAAGAACATTCTAGAGCAACAGATTCAAAAGCCATGGGGAGCAGCGGACCAGGAAGCTCTCCCAGGGAGCAGAGTTGGGGTCTAAATCGAGGAATGTTCCTCACTGTCTGGATTTCAGAATTGCTATGGACCTGAAGCTGCTTTGGGTCTCCTGTTCTTCCCTCTTTCTAAATGGGAATGTTGATTTTGGTTGTCCCATGTCTCTCCCACCACTTTGTAATGGGTGTGTGGGAGATAGGCAATTTGTCTACCACATTCACAGATCTTCAGACTAAGAGCGGCCATGTCTAGACCTGGTAAAGACACTATGCAGCGTCACGCAGAGATTTTGGACTTGGGGCTGAATGCGATACCTGCGTGGAACTTTTGGATAAGAGGTAGCCAACTATTTGAGGACCAGAAAGGTAGACTACAGTAGCCACTGGCTGATAAAAACTGACTAGAAGTGAGATAAGCCACTTCCAGGTGGAAACTTTAAGAATGTAGGATTCCCTCACATTCCCTTTTTCCTCTCTCTGTCAGTATAAAAGTACACAGGGGAGTGGGTAAGTGTAACTCCTCCAAGCGGCAGGAAGGAGAACAGAAACCCCGAGGAGCAGCCCTAATGACCACCAGGGTCTGCCTGTTCTCAAAGAACAGTTATCCCTGAGGTATTCTAGTCTCAGCCTCCTTTCTGAAAGGGAAGTAAAAGAGCAGACCCTGCCCACTCCCATTCCAGATCTACTGGCAGAGAGGAGGATCTATGTCTTCAGTCAGAAAGGAGACCAGAGTTTTAAAATTGACTCACTTTTTTTTTTTTTTTTTTTTTGGACTCACTTTAAATCATCCAAAGTGACCCCGATTTTAATCTGGCCAAGATGTTGTCCAAGATACAACAAAGAGAAATTCATCTGAGCGTGGTCCCAGTCAATGACTACGGGAAAACCGGATGGTTTCGTATTCGTTCCCCACTGAGTTCAGACTGCTTAAGAAACCAGTTACAGCTGTGACCCCGTCAGAGCCCTGTTGTGCAAAGATAAACGTGGACTCTCAAAACGACGGATGTGGGAAATACCAGTGGATGTGACAGAACTGAGTTTGAAAGCATGTACAGAATGTTTTAAATCTCCTAAGAAAGTGTAGAGTAACACTCAAGAAGTTTAGAAAAGAAAAATAGTCGAGAACAGTCTTAAGAGTTTGCCTAAGAGGCGGATTTCTCTGTCACTACTAGAGAAACACCAAAAATAGAGGAGCGTAGAAATTGATTTTTGAAGTCTCTGTCTCAGATCCTGAATTTCCAAACAAGAAACGTCTTCATAAACCAGAAGTGCCCACGATGACCTGGATGCCAGAGTCCCGGGGTATGAAAACACTCCCACGGTCCCTCACTTAAACACACCACCCAAGACAGCAGCTAACACGCTGAAACAGGCAGTGGGGGGAAGCTGTATTCCCTTTGATACAAAAAGTAAATGATCAATAACTGAGTTTATTTTCCAAAAACGGAATTCCCACCCATTAGGGCTTTAGTGAATTTGAATGACTGTCTCACTAATGAAAACAGATGCCCCGATGTGTTGACTACCAGAGATCAGAGCCTGTCAGGTTTTTGAATGAACGCCAGGAGGCCGGTTGAACAGGTGTGTGCGTAGATACACACTGCAATGTGGACGGATTGGAGGGATTCTAGCCACGGTCCCTTCAGACTCAGGAAATGTGGATGGTCTCTTAAAAACAAGTACAGCAGGACAATTTTCAGCCACTTGCTTTGCTCTGAGATCAATTTGACTAAACCCTGACACATCTCTCATTTCTTTTCAACTGCCGATGCCATTATAGAAAAAAGCAGAGGAAGACAGTGACGGCCCACATCCAATATTTGAGAAACAGGTGTCAAATGGATGATTTCAGGGGAACTGGCTTAGTCTGTAACCAGTTAAAGTGGACAAGACATTATCAGAGCAGCTGAAAGCTCAGTCAGCTGCTTTGTCAGCTTTTGGGAAGCCTGGGGTCAGCACCTTTCCTGAGGCCCCTTCCAAAACACACTGGCAAGATAAGATAGCTCATACCTACCAGTGGGCAGGCCTGTCCGTCTGCTCGCTTGTGCCTAGTCAGTGTGACTAGTCGGGCAACAGGAAAAGGTCCAGGGTTTGCAGGAGCAGCACTGAGCCCACAGTGAGGCTACGAACCACACTGCACAGCCGCAAGGGGCTTGAGAAGTGCAACTGCCCATTGGTTAGCTTTACGTGTGGACAAGGCGAGTGGACCGGAGCAAGCTGCACCCACCAATCTGAAATCAAGGGCATAGGGATCACGTGAAAGCAAAAGCAGGCCTGGTGGAGCTTGAAAACCACAAACCAGTTAGGGAGAGAGAATGTCCTGGTCCCCCAAGAAACTAGTCTCTGATCCAGGTAGGGAAGAGAAAAAAACCCCTGAAATTACACCTGGTGATGGACACGCGGTAGAAAAGGGATGGGCTGCGAAGTGGAAATGCCAGCCTCTCCTGGGCCCAGGAAGGGACTGCACAGTCCACAGGTCCCTGGATCCTCCTCTCCCAGGGACCTCCATAGAAATAGAAAGGGGATTAAAACATGAAATTTTTGAGATTCTCAGTTAGAGATTCTGGATGGAAGATCAGCCCAACTTTCAGCTCAAAATTAAACCCTACATGGCTTCCTTTAAGGCAAAGGCAGCTTCTCACTGGCTGATGAAGCTGTGGCTGCTATAACCATGGGAAAGTGAGGGGCTCAGAGGGTTCTGGCCCAAGTTTTCTGACCAGTTAAGCCCCTGGAACTTTTGCTAAGGCCTCTGGAAGAATAGAATCTTCTAATAAAAGCAGAACTACAGTTAAATTTCCCACCAATAAAGCACAGAGCCTGGAAGCCAGGTTATATTTGAGTAACAAAATATATTAAAATGTGACTTTTTTCCACCTGTGTTTCATGGAGCAAATTCAAATCTAAATGCATATATTAGATAGATAGGACTCCAATCCAGAGCTACTCTTTTTTTTTTTTTAATTTTTTTTAACATCTTTATTGGAGTATAACTGTTTCACAATAGTGTGTTAGTTTCTCCTTTACAACAAAGTGAATCAGTTATACATATACATATGTTCCCATATCTCTTCCCTCTTGCGTCTTCCTCCCTCCCACCCTCCCTATCCCACCCCTCTCGGTGGTCACAAGGCACAGAGGTGATCTCCCTGTGCTATGCGGCAGCTTCCCACTAGCTATCTAATTTACATTTGGTAAAGCTGTGATGAAGTGAGAGAGTGGCAGGGACATATATACACTACCAGAGCTACTCTTTTATACAAAAATATTTTTTGTATTATTGGAAAACATGGATAAAAAAGAGAAGGCATATCTGCATGATTTTGCCACTAAAACTTCAGGCCATGAGTGACTAGTGGGTATATGACTTCAACCAAAAGAGTCATTCTAATGGGTCAGACAGCATTATGTACCTCTTGGAACAAACAGCCCTGGAGTTGTTCAAGGTTTGATATAGTTGCTGTTATTACTCCCAGTCTCATAATGTTTTTTTATTGAAGTAGAGTTGATGTACAATATTGTGTTAGTTTCAGGTGTACAGCAAAGCGATTCAGTTATACATACATAAATGTATACCCTTTTTCAGATTCTTTTCCCTTATAGGTTATTACAAGGTATTGAGTGTAGTTCCCTGGGCTATACAGCAGGTCCTTGTTGGTTATCTATTTTATGTATAGTAGTGTGAATATGTTATCTCTCCCCCCACCTTCTTTTTCCCTTTGGTAACCATAAGTTTGTTTTCTGTCTCTGTGAGTCTCTTTCTGTCTTGGCAATAAGTTCATTTGTATCTTTTTTTAAGATTCCACATATAAGTGATATCATGTGATATTTGTCTTTATCTGGCTTACTTCACTTAGTATGATAAGCTCTAGGTCCACCCATTTTGCTACAAACGACATTATTTCATTCTTTTTTATGGCTGAGAAATATTCCATTGTATGTGTATGTGTGTGTGTGTATATATATATATATATATATATATATACACACACGTATATATACCACAGTCCCATAATTTAAATACCATCTATATATTCTAATGATTTCAAAGTTTATATTTTCATCCTACACTCACTTCTAAGCTCCATGCATTCAACTGCCTGCTTTATACCTCCATCTGCTGCTCACAAATCAAACTTGGTTTGCACATCTCCTCCTCCACTGGTGCCGCTTCCATCACCCAGTCTCTCAAGCAGGGATTCTGAGAACCACTCTTGATAGCGCCTCATCACTCAGTCTTCATTTTTTTAAAAAACTCCATCCCAATTACTGTCAGTTCTACACACAGAATAGATTTCGAGCTCATCCACTTTTCACGAGTTCCACTGTCCCACCCTAATCCTTAGCCCCAGCCTCCATCAGCCCTCCCCTGGGCCACCACTGCCCAGCCTCCTCTTTTGTCTCCTTTTCTTCTCCTGCTGCTTTCAATGCTATGTCTCCATCATCCAGTTTTCTTCTACCACATGAGGTCTTCTTTCAGTTCTTCTGGCAGCACTGGCGCCGTGGAAAATGAAAATGCCCATGGAAAGCCAACCTCAATCTAGGATCACAAGATCCCTTCCTTCCCAATGTTTCTTTCAAGTTTGCTTAAAAATGTAAAACGTGAAAAGAAATTGTACATGATTTTGAAGAACTCAAATATTGCGGTTCAACAGAACAGACTTCTCTTTCCTCCCAACCAGACTTTCCTTCCTTCTAATGCCAATTTATGCTCAAATACCGTATTTCCTGTAACAACCTGACGGGTGAAAACATATGCTCACGCCCTGTCCGTAGCACATCCTGTAAAATTCCATCCTCAGCAGTTAACTTAGAGCTGTAGAATGATTATAGGTCTTAAAATGAAAGGTGAGGGCTCAAGGAAAATAGTGGGTTCCTAATGTAAATATACCATGAGGCCGAACATTTCAGAAAATATTTGAGTTCCATAAACTTGCCTTTCTTAAAGGCATCTTTGGAGAGCTATTGCTTTTTTCGTTTCCATTTAAACATATGAAGTTTGTGCAATGATCATGTCCCCTAGGTTTGTAAATGGAGGCAAGCTGTACTTGGCTCTCCAAGAAAGATCACAAAGCCTAACCTTTCAGGATACTCTGGAAAAATGAACCATTTTTAAAGCAGTTCCTGCACTGTTGGGATAAATTGCAGTACTGAATTCAGTGTATGTCTCAGTCTGGAAAAAGAAGTTTTTAAACCCTCAATAAACTTTTTTGTCTAATATGAGTATGAACCGAAAGTCAATAAGGTGGCATTGTTGAGTAGCTAAAAGTTAGATGGCAAAATGTACTGTAGCCAAGCCATTTCTGTATGGATCCCATAACCTCAGAAAACAGTGCAGTGAATGAAATGAGTATGAATATCCCATATTCTGTCAAAACCTATAATAATGAAGGGAGTAAGGAGAATAAAACTTATAATTTTAGTGCAGGTGGATTCAATTAGGGGAAAACAATGTTTTTTCGATCCAGAAATTGCAGAGGCATAATAGGTATCTTTTGTATGACATAAAAGAGGCGGATAGTCTTTTATTAATAGCAATGAGCATACATAACTGAAGGGATAACCAGAAGAGGAAGATGACAGAAAACAAATCACCAGACCTGGAAGTCCATTGTAGCAGAGTGGTTGACACTGTGTGACTTATTTCAAGGGGCGACTGATAACTGGAGACGGGTTTCTCTTCTATGGGACTTTGGCATCACTCGGTCTCTCCCTCGTCTGTTTCCGAATGTAAAGGTTGTGTGAGATAATGTCCAATGGCGACGTTTGCATGAACAGGCTGTACCATGTCCCTAAGAAAGAATCACACCTGTGCAACCTCCCACAGGCTTTAAAACGCCAGAAAATACTAAGTAGCCTTTCCAAAGGATAACGGTATTCTATATCTGGAATCCCAGATGCATTTTGTTAAAGAAATACTGAGTTCAAAACTGACAATTCATATGGATGATTCAGGGAGGTTGTTTTGTTTTGTAGCATTAAAAGTAACCCTAGATCATGCCGAATAATGGGAGGGTGGAGAAAGATCAAAGTCTGACAAGTAGAAGAATGACTGGGCTAATTGTTATGTTGTCTTGATGAAACAGTATGCAGCTATTGAAGATGATAATTATGAAAATGAAACATTAAAACCATTATAATTTAATCGTCATTGATAAGAACACAACATTGATTACAATCATGGAAAAATATTTTTTGCACAAGGGCTATAAGGGAGTATAACACATGAAAGTTATGTTTGGATGGTTGTATGATGGATTTTTTAAAAATTTTAGATCAATTTTAATATTGTTTTATAAATTTTAAAACAATTCCTGACTACCAAGTGTATTATACTCTGTATGTTTAATATGAAAATAGAAATTTAAAATTTGAAATTAAGCAATTTTTATCTTCATTAAAGAGGTACAAGAGCATAACATTCAGCTGGTTCAAAGCCTAGCTCTGCCCCTAGATAAGGGGGTTAACTTTAGATAAGTTAACCTTTCTGCACCTCAATTCTCTCCTCCACAAAATGGAAGTACTAACCCCTCATGACTATTGTCAAAACTAAATTAGATAATTCATAAAAAGACTTAGCAGAGTACTTGGCACATAGGAAATGACAACTACTATTGTGGATATACAAAATATAAAGCTCATTTATATACATGTTTGTATTCCATATATGTTTATGTATGTAAAGGCACTTAGCACATGCCTGTCACATACACTCAGTACGAGGGAGCGATAACATGATACTCATATAGCTACATCTATGAGCACATACTACATGCCAAGAATTCTGCTAAGAATCATAAACACATATATTATGCACTGTATGTGACATGTTATATGTTCTATATTATAGCATCTCATTCTTACAAATATTCTGAGGGTGAGGAATTATTACCCCCATTCCACAGATAAGGAAATGGAGGCTCAAAAAGCTTAAATAACTTCCCCAAGATCACAGAACTGCTAAATGGCATAGCTAGACAAGAACAAGGTTAGCTGACACCAAATACAAACTCTTCACTGCTGGCCATACTGCTTACAATAAACAAGAAATAAGATTTACTTAGCTCATATTTCAGCCCAGTAGATGCTTCAATGGTCTGGTGATGCTTAGTAAAACGGAGGTGCCAGGTTTTCCTTCAATCACCTGTGAGTGTAAAGTACTGTTATGAAGACCGTGACTTTTCTTGTTGCTAAGAATCCTGGTCCTTCGGACCTCAGCTGCACCCAGCAAAGGCTGTGGGCTACTCTAGCTTGAGAAATGAGGATGAGGGGTGTGAGGTCATCCCAAACTGGTGTTAAGAGAAAATAATTCCCCATTAGTAAGATGTACAAAGAAAATCTTCCTCTGCAAATATGTCATTTTAACTATTAACACTGTTAAAGAAGTTTTTTGTTTTGGGGGGTTTGGTTTTGTTTTGTTTTGACCTTTGGAACTCCTTTAAGTTTCTAATGTGCTACTATGAAACTTGGATCCCCAAGAGAAGGATTTAATATGCAGTATTTCCAAGACTCTTTTCCTCCCTAGAGCCCTTTGTTCTGGGAGCTCCAATTAATACCTTCTGGAATGAGTGTCCCTAGCAGCCCATTCCGGGGATGCTGATCAAGCAGAAGAAGCCACTGCCTGGCATCAGGAGATGGAGTCTGGGTCCCAGCCCTCCACACACTCCAAGTGATCTAGGCAACTGCCGTGAGCCTCGGTTCTCTCCTATAAGATTAGGAGATGGTATCTAAAATGCTATGAGCGGTACAGAATGTCTTTCTCTGTCAACTTCTGGAAAAAAATCAACCCACGCGATTACTCCACACCAGTATGGCTCTTAATTCCATCCTTCCATGTGGTTGAGAACTGGTTGATACAGGAACACGTGTTAAAAAGATTGAAGCCCGTGTTGTTTGTTCTCAGCATAATACAGGAGGAATGTAAGAATTATAAAGTTAATAATGGAAAACTTAACAACCTAACAGGGCTCAGGAAAAATATTCTTCTGCCAGGCAACACACTGATGCCATGCTCAGAAAGCAATCCCAAGTGTTTTTACTGTGGAATTTCTCTCTTTGCCTACCCAGCCCTACCACCCACCACTCTCCAATACCCCCTCCCCTCCAGCCAAGCCAATGCCTCAGGTAAACAAAGCTCACCACACCTAAAATGCTTACTCCCTTCCCATAATGCTCTATTCCTTTGCCCAAAACAGTGCCTCTCACCTGACGTGTGATGCCTTCCTTGATTCAGGAGATTCTGAGCTTCTTGAGAATAAGAACTCTGTCTTCTTGAATTTCCAGTTCCTCACATAATACTAGGCATATTGTAAAGACCAAATGATAACACCAGCTCATCATGTTCTCTCCAATCACTAACACCTTTTCTACTTCTGTAAGCATACAGATAAGCATTTAAAACTATAATCTGCCACATATAATCATTTTTTCCATATTTTTCATGGCTGCTTGTGGTATCTCTTCAGTAGTTTATAAGAGACTTATTCCTGCAGGTCATAATACCAAGAAAAGTATTAGGCAAGTAGAAAGTATTCCTTGAATACTTGGGATTGTCTAGTTGATTGTAGTCCTTTTTTAAGAACCATTATAATATTAATAATATTGCTAGACTGTGATTAGCACTTGACACTTATTATTTTTTTTATCCCTCATACTTAACTTTGACATAAGTAACATCATCCCCATTTGTACATAAGAAAAATAAGACTAATGTAGTTAGGTGATTTTCTTAAGGTCATGCAGCTACTAAAGTAAGATGTCTATAAAATCTGTTGTCAACTGGGATACATATGAACATGTGCAAAAACACTAAAAGCCATTAAAGTTATAGGACTTTTTGAAATATTTATTAACTGAGAGTTGGTTTTATTACATTAGTAAACCTACTAAATAATTTTATTCAACATTTTTCAAAATTATAATTGTTTTAAAATAAAAATCAAGCAAATTGAAAAACTTCATGACTAAGTGAACATTAAAAATAACATAAATTAATAGTTATGCTACATATTTCAATATCTAAAATTGTTTTATAGTATCTTTTGAGGAATTTTATTTTCATCATAGTTTTATTATTTTTACATTTTGCATAAAGTTTCCTGAAATCTTCTTCAAAATTGCATTTTTGATAAGTAGATATAAAATTATAACACTTTCAATGGAATTTTTCCTATGAAACATACTTTTTATTAATTAAGAAAAATACTTTCTAAAGGTTTTGAGGTACTCAGAAAAATGTCTGCTAAAGGAAGTCTATCCTCATTTCTATTTTCCTCATCTTTTTTGTTTTAGAACAGATCAATTTTGCAGGCCAAGTAATTTCATTCAGCGTTGTCTATTCAAAGAATGTTTCCTTTTAAAGAAAGTTCTTAAGTTGATTTATTACCCCTTAAATACTTTTCCAAACACAGATCCTGCAAAATTATAGGTAGGCACTCTCATTCCACTGCAATTCCAATATATAATAAATATTTGTCCAATTAAAATAGGAGTTCCACCAAAAGGTTCTTCCCATGAGTCAAGATATTCCAAAATACAAGTACAGAATTTATAAATCATCTTTTTTTTCAGCTTTACTGGGGTATAATTGACCTAAGAAACTGTAAGATATTTAAAGTGTACTTTGTGGTGATTTGCTATAAGTACACATTGTGAAAGAATTCCCCTTATCTAGTTAATTAACATGTCCATCACATCACATCTTTCTGTGTGTGTGAACATTTAAGTTTTACTCTCTTAGCAAATTTTGATTATACAATACAGTGTTATAAAATACACTCACCATATTTTATATGAGATCTGAGGACCTTATTCATCTTATAGGTGAAAACCATAGTTACTTTTTTACCAACTTTTTCCTATTTTCCTCACTCCCTGACCCTTGGCAACCACTTTTCTACTCTGTTTCTATGAGTTTTGACTTTTATTTTTGATTCCACATGTAAGTGATACCATGCATGACTTGTCTTTCTCTGTTTGGCTTATTTCACTTAGTATAATTTGTCCAATTAAAATAGGAGGGTCCATCCATGTTGTCAACAAAGGGCAGGATTTTTTGCTTTGTCATGGCTGAATAACATTCCATGGCGTGTGTGTGTGTGTGTGTGTCTGTGTGTGTCTGTGTGTGTGTGTGTGTAATACCACATCTTTATCCATTCATCCATCAGTTATTGACATATCTTGGCTATTGTGGTTAATGCTGCAATGAACATGGAAGTACAGATATCTCTTTAATATCCTGATTTCATTTCCTTTGGATATATACCCAGAAGTAGAACTGCTGGATTGTATGGTAGTTCTATTTTTAATTTTTTGAAGAATCTCCGTACTGTTCTCCACAGTGGCTGCACCAACTTACATTCCCCCCAGTATGAACAAGGGTCCCCTTTTCTCCACAGCTTCCCCGGCACTTGTTATCTCTTGTCATTTTTGATGAGAGACATTCCAGCAGCTGTGAGGCGATATCTCATTACGGTTTTGCTTTGCATTTCCCTGACGATTAGTGAGGTTGATTATTTTTAGATAATTGTCTCTTCATCCAGGCAGTAAATTTCTAAAAAGCAGGAATTTCTGATTATTAAAGTTTGTCTTTCTAGTTACTACTTTATCATCTCTTTTTACTTCAATTAAATAATTAAATCGGCCCTTTTCTAAAAAGTAGAATTTTTTTAATTAAAAAATTTTTGACTCAGAGGTTTCTGTAGATAGGAAAAAAGCTATGCCTTGGAGCAAAAGCTCATCACCAACACATAGTGTTAGTGTTTGTAGCAGGTTGTTACAGAACTGGCCATTGTGGATTTTATCAGTCGATGTGTTTTCTCTATATGTGATTAATTTTTAACTATTTTCCAAACATCAGGGACTTTATAAGGTCCTGGAAGTGCAAACACACAGTGAGAATGTTGAAAGTATTATTAAAAGGCATAAAATTACAAGGGAAATAAAAATAGAAAAAATAAAAATGAAAGTGGAGAAAAAATGACAAATGTCGTACCCCATACAGGATGAGTTGTTTGACAATGGAAATATTTGTGAAGAATAAAGAAGAAATTATGCATACAAGAGTTGCATCGTGCCTGTGCAGTGACATTAATCCAAATAATTCAAACGTGAGTTCCATGAGGACAGAGATCCTGTCTGACTTTTCAGCTTTGTCCACTGTGCCTGGCGCATGTGCTGCAAATATTTGTTGAATAACTTAATTAATCAACCAAAGACAAGGAAATGTAATTGGCCAAATAAAGATATTTTAGTGTATATTTAGAGAATCTGCATCCATGTTTCTTAAAAACTGAAGGGAAAACTTAAATGCTGAGCCTGATAGAAGCACTATCACCCACAGATTATGACCACCCAGGAATAATTCAGTGGGTTCACGACCCTTTAAAGTCATCAGAAGCAGAGAGTGTGTGGCAAGGTAGTGTTGCTTCCAAGGAGCTTCCTGCCTCAGTGGCGTCACAATCTAGAAAAATAATTGATTTTTTAAAAGATGCCTGAAGAAAGTTGTCAGCCAGAATTACAGGACTGCACTGGTTTACAAATGAGCAAAGAAAATGCATCTACCCTTCCTCACAAGTCCTCATCCCAGGCGGAAGAGAGTGAGATCTTAACCTTGCTAGGGGCATCTCAACATCTTCCAGTACAAGGGACAATTTTCTGTGACTCTGTCTCTTTTGAATAAAGGCTTAATCATTCAAATTTCCTCCCCTCTCCACACTCCCCTTCAAGATCGATCTGGGTTAAAGCAGGAGGTGTAGGAGGTCCACATGCCTTCATTGCGGGGGGAGAGGCAGCAATCCTTGTCTCCTCCATCTGGGGGGCTTTCTGCTCTCCATGGTGCTGTCCCCAGTCAGCCTGGTCATTTGTACCCTGCTGGCCTCCAGGCAGCTGTGTTCTCTTGTCTGCATATCTTGATGACTAGGCCTACTGTAGCTTTCACCTGCACTTGGGTCTCCTATGAGGTCTGCCTGTGACTTCTATTCCATCCTGCCTCAACAAGTCTGCCTTTCTCCAGTCCTGGTGAAACATCCAGTCACCTCTACTATGATAAACCCTCTGGCAAGTTCACGAGTCAAACTCTTAAATATATTCCACTTCATCCAGAGAGCATGTCAGAATTTCTGGGCCCCTTCCATGATAACAGAGTCCAAGGTCAGCTTGACACAAACAAGCTTGTTTTCCCAGACATATTTTTCTGCTACTGCTACTCTAATGGGAACCACCATTATCCCTCTGCCATGTTGTTTTTGAGACCACACACTAAGGCAAACTCTTTCTAGGGTTCCAAAAGGGGAGTGGCCTAACATTCCTCTGCAATGGGTTTTTCCCTTAAACTAAATGACACAATCTGTTCCCTAAGATTTGAGCCTAGAGTTGGAAGTTTTGTCACTTATCTAGTCTCCATCTACCCCTTTCCACAATCCCTGGGAGAAACTGTTGGCTTCCTACTCCCTTTTCTTTTCTGGGTGGAACTTTGTCTGTATCTTACCCTATTTCTTTCAGAGAAAAGACTGCTGGTCTCCATCTTAATGGCAAAAAGTTATCCTTTCTTTACAATGGGAAAATTTTGTGATCTAAATCAGGCAACTAAAGATATTCATTAATAAGGGCTTAATAGCCAAAATATACCAAAAATTCACACAACTCAATGTAAAGAAAAAACAGATTAAAAATGGGCAGAGGACCTGAGTAGACATTTTTCTGAAAGAAGGCATACAGATGGCCAGCAGGCCCATGAAAAGATGCTCAACATCACTAATCATCAGGGAAATGCAAATCAAAACCACAATGAGATACCACTTCCTAGCTGTCAGAATGGCTATTATCAAAAAGACAACAAATAAGTGTTAGTAAGGATGTGGAGGAAAGGGAACCCTTGTGCAGTTGGGGGGAATGTAAATTAGTGCAGCCACTGTGGAGAACGGTGTGCAGGTTCCTCAAAAAATTAAAAATAGAATGACCGGGACGTCCCTGGTGGCGCAGTGGTTAAGAATCTGCCTGCCAATGCAGGGGACACGGGCTCGAGCCCTGTCTGGGAAGATCCTACATGCCACGGAGCAACTAAGCCCGTGCGCCACAACTACTGAGTCCACATGCTGCAACTACTGAAGCCCGCACTCCTAGACCCCGTGCTCCACAACAAGAGAAGTCACTGCAATGAGAAGGCCACGCACCACAACGAAGAGTAGCCCCCTCTCTATGCAACTACAGAAAGCCCGCGCGCAACAATGAAGACCCAACACAGCCAATAAATAAATAAATTAATTAATTAAAAAAAAATAGAACTACCATATGATCCAGCAATTCCACTTCTAGGTGTTTTTCCTAAATAAAATGAAAACACTAATTCCAAAAGATATATACACCCCTATGTTCGTTGAGCATTATTTACAATAGCCAAGATATGGAAGCAACGTAAGTGCTCATTGATAGATGAATGGGTAAAGGATATGTGAGATATCTATATATAGATAGATATATAGATAGATAGATATACAATAGAATATATATATCCTATATATAATAGATAATATATATAATGTATAATAGAATATTATTCAACCATAAAAAAGACTGAAATCTTGCCTTTTGTGACAACATGGATAGAGCTTGAGGGCATTAATCTAAGTGAAATAAGTCAGACAGAGTAAGACAAATACCATATGATTTCCCTTATGCATGGAACCTAAAAAACAAAACAAAAGAGCAACCATAACAAGACAGAAACAGAGTCATAGATAGATACAAAGAAAAACGGGTGGTTGCCAGAGGGCAGTGAGGTGGAGAGATGAGTGAAATAGGTGAGGAGATTAAGAGGTACAAAGTTCCAGTTACAAAATAAATGAGACACCGGGGTGAAATGTACACCATGAGGAATATAGTCGATAATAATTTAATATATTTGAACGGTGATGAAGGGTTCCAGCTATATAATAAATAAGCCCGAGGGATGTGATGTACACCATGATTAATATAATGAGTGCTGCTGTGTGTCACAGATGAGAGCTGCTAAGAGAGTAATTCCTGAGCGCTCTCATCACAAAGAAAATATTTTCCTATTTTGTATCTACATGAGATGATGGACATTCACAGTAACTGTTTTTAGAATTATATACTCTCTATATTAATAAATATGTATTATTTATAAGTATCATAAAAGCTTAAGATTCAGAAGTAATGTATAATTCAAATACTATTCAATTGCTTAATATGACACCACAAAACTAGGAATTTGGCTATATTTTATTCAATTAGCCTGCATAAATACCTTCTGTTGTGTCTTAGATAAGCTCCATTAGTTAAATATAAAGAAATGAAGAAAAGTTCAAAATCTGTTATTATATGTGCGAGTTTAAATGTGGACAGAGAAATATATATGCAGCAATAAACCATCACATTTTGTAATTATTTACAAAATAAATCATTAGCAGTTCAAGGAAGAGTAATGAATTATACTACTACTGAGAAATAATTTAAAATAACAAAATTCTTAATTTCTTTCAACACAGAAAAGATTAAGCCAATAAGGGAAATTATTTAACTCTCAAGAACTTATTATAACTCTCATCTACACAGCATGAGAACTATTGATTTCACCTTTACATTTCTAAATAGAAGTTTTACATGTTTCTCTTTCTGTTTTATTTTCATGGTGTACATTAAACTAAGATGTAGGGTGTATATATAAGATAGTTTCAAATAAAAATAGCCTTTTATTATCTTAGAGAATCTCTCTTTGGGATGCCAAAAGAGTAATCTTCACTAGCCCATCAAATAAGGCCTATTTCACGTCCACTTTGTGTAAAGAGTTGGGCTAGAGGATGGAGACTTAAAGATGATTAAGACACAATGAGGGTCTTCCCTGGTGGCACAGAGGTTAAGAATCTGCCTGCCAATGCAGGGACACAGGTTCGAGCCCTGGTCCAGGAAGATCCCACATGCCACGGAGCAACAAAGCCTGTGCGCCCCAACTACTGAGCCTGTGCTCTAGAGCCTGCACGCCACAACTACTGAAACCCACGTGCTCTAGGGCCCATGTGCCACAACTATTGAGCCTGCATACTGCAACTACTGAAGCCTGCACACCTAGAGCCTGTGCTCCACAACACGAGAAGCCACCGCAATGAGAAGCCCGCGCACTGCAACGAAGAGTAGCCCCCGCTCGCCGCAACTAGAGAAAGCCCGCGCGCAGCAACGAAGACCCAACGCAGCCAAAAATAAAATTTAAAAAAAAAATTTTTTTAAGTATGTTGATAAAAAATCAGAGATTAAAAATACACAATGAGTATTATTATGCAGTTATGGAAACAGGAAATACAATTTTAAAATATTTTAATATAAAAGAACTAAAGATAAGTGACATGCATGTGAAACTTGTCACTGATGAGTGCTCTGGTGAGCCCCAGGGGGTGCGGAGCAGCGGGTACTGGATTATGGAGGAAGGAACCTGGTCCTTGAGATCCAGCAGATCTGTATTCCTCCCTGTTCTGCAATCTACTAGATAGAAGAACTTGGGTAGGTCACTTCATGTCTCTGGGTCTGTCTACAAAATGGGATGATAACATTCATCGGGGCTTATGTAAGGGCTCAATGAGACGTCAGCTTTAAAGGCTATCACAGTGACTGGCATAGATGATACATCACTTCTCTCCCCAGACATCCCATACAGGTTATGTTATCTATGTTTTCTTCTCCAAGAGCTGTATTTGGTCCTCTGAATTTACTCATTCTCTCTGAAAGCACTGTGTAGCTCATTTGTTCTAGAATATCCATCTTGTTCTTTGGGGATTGAGAAGAACAGGACAGGGTAGACTATGGAGAATCAGCTGTTTTATGGTGAGAACCTCTATTCCAGCATTTACACAACATATTACAATGTTCTTCCATGATACTTAATAACATAATAATGACACACATAAATTTTTTTTTACTTTATCTCATTTTACAGTGCCTCTATGGGTTACAAACTTTAATCTGGTAAACTATTTCAGATGAAGAATTTATTTTGTCCTTTCCTTTGCATGCTTTATATGGAATCTGTTCATTTCTGTTTTTCCCGTCTGGAGACTTGGTGAATTCAGCAAGTACATTTTGTTTCTTGAATTGCCTTGTTCACATTTGGTTTAATCAGATAAAAATGTCAGAAAAAAAATAGATCACTATGTAAAAATACCTAGTGTTTAAAATAATAATAATAATCAAATAAGAAATTAAGAAAGTGCTCCATTGATTGGTATTTATAATTTTTCACCAGGCCCCCAAAATGATCCTTTTGTAAAATTATGGACGAACAGCATTTAAATACGTTGAACAAAATTTACCTTAATAAAAACCCAATCCAGTTGAAAGCAAAGATCCAGAACCTGGAGCCCAGAACAACAGCAAATACTGCCATTTGAGAATGCCACTCTTCTTTTCCTCAAAGTGTTGTTTTTCCACCCACTCTCTGTCCTTCTGTGCACAATGTTAACAAGCCCTCTTAAAGTTATTAGGAAAAAAAAAGGAGATAAATGCATGTTCCATTGAATGCTAATATTTTTGAGAATTTTGTCACTTTTTTATTATGATATAAATCAGTTTTCTAAGTGCGTGTGTGGTGTACAGAGAGACAACGAAACACAGAGATAGATATTGATCAAATGTACTTTAAAAAAGATCTAGAAAGATGCACTGTGACCTGTTAACAGTGCTCAACTCTGAGGAGTGAGATTACAAGGTAGATTTTTCTCGTATACTTTTATATCCTTTGCATTTCCCACAAATATTATACTTAAAAATATTTAAGTAAAGGAAAAATATTTCTTTGTGCACTTAACGTAACAAAACATAGCAAGCTACATTCAAGGGTTAGGATAATTCTTCCCTCAAGTTTTCCCCCCTCAGAAAAGAAAGGAAGCTGCATTCGCCCTCTCACATAGGAGCAAAGCATAGGATTCACGTTTGCTTCTCTTTCCTTGACACAGTACTTCCAGCAAGATCTGTCGGCTCCTTAGCTCCTTCACCAGCAGCAGGTCAGGTCCAAGCCACGTCCTCACCCACGTGGGCTACAGCACATGCCCGGGAACTGGTCTTTTGCTTCTGCTTCGCTCTGCTAAGTCACTCATGTCAATCCCCTGTGCAAAAACCTGTTCACACTTACTAGGAACAAAACCCAGCTTCCATATCACCACGTGATCCAGTCCTTGTCTGTCTTTCCAGTCCTATCTCCTACCACTCACTGTTCCCTTCTCAGTCTGATCTACCTGCCATTCAGCAAACATATCAAGCTCTTGACAGCTGACATACTTGTATTAGTTGGCTTGGGCTGCCCTAACAAAATACCAGAGTCTGGGGGGCTTAAACAATAGAAATTAATTCCTTACAGTTCTGGAGACTGGAAGTATAGGATCAAAGCATCTGCAGGTTTGGTTTGTCCTGAGGCCCCTCTCCTTGGCTCACAGATGCTACCTTTCCTGTGTCTTCACATGACCATCTCTGTCTGTGTCTGTGTCTGTGTCTGTGTCCAAATCCTCTCTTCTCATAAAGATACCATTCATATTGGATTCGAGACCACCCATGTGACCTCATTTTACCTTAATTGCCTCTTTAAAGGCTGTATCTCCAAACATAGTCACATTCCGAGGTGCTGGGGGTTAGGACCTCAACATTGCAATATGGAAAGGATACAACTGAGGCCGTAACAGTGCTCTGCCTAAAATGCTCTTTCCCAAGGACTTTCATGGTTCCCTCTTTCATATCATTCAGCCCTCTGCCTAAATATCATCTCTTCAAGCAGGCTGTCTTCTATACCAGTTTACAGTAGCACGTAGGACCTCTTCATTCTGTACCTTACCTACTTTCGTTTTCTTCATGGCACCTCAGTGCTTTAGTAGAGCTATATGATTTTTTTTTTAATTTTCATTGTTTCTTCAACCTCACTTCCAGCACACATGCACACACTTGCATTCACACACATGCACACACACATAGACACACACACATCAATGTATGTTTTATGAAGGCGGGGATTTTTATGTCTTATTTATTGCTGTAACTCAGTGTGCGTAATTCTACCCAGAACACATTCTCAGCTCAGCAAATATTTACTTAACTAATTAATAATATTTCAAAGATTTTGCAAAGAAATTTCCATGAGGTCTTTCTAAGAGCATAAAGGCATGGGGTAAAAAATAAACAAGTCCTTATATAGACCATGTACAGAAATAAGCATGGAACATGTTATTTTGGTCATGCTCCCTACAATTAATGTTTGCTATTGGCTATTTAACAACAATTTTAACAGAATGTGTTTTACCGTGATTGACGTAGTTCATTAATTATGTACTGAATTAGACCAGCTGTTCTCAACCAAGGTCACTTTTATTCACCCCGGAAGACAGATGGCAGCATCTTATATATTTTTGGTTGTCACGACTGGGACAGGAGTTCTCCTGGCGTCTAGTAGGTAGAAGCCAGGGATGCTTTAAACATTATACAATTCAATGGATATCGTCCCACAACAAAAGATTATTTGGCCCAAAATGTCAATAGTGCAGAGGTTGAAAAACCCTGATCTAAAGAAATTTAAATCAGAATAACAGAGATTCTTCCACTAATTACCCCTAATTTACTCCTATAGCTTTTTTTTTTTGCATAAATGATGGGTTCTATATAATAAAATATCAATATGTCTTTTTTAAATGCCCTATTCCTAGCCAGCTCTAGACAAATTTGCAAATTTTGTCTTTGGAAGCCTTTCACTTTTTCCCTTCTGCCTTACTCCCCTTTTAATACCTCTTTATCCCTGTTAGTGTGGTCCCTTAAAGACTAAGATGTTCTCCCACCGAAGCTCCCTAGGGGCCAAAGTTTTCACTAGATACAATACCAGGATCTATCCTTACATGGGATAAGCCCCAGATGCCCACCAAGCTTTGTCACTTGTCTATGTCAGCTCAAAATGCTGGAACACTGGAAACAAATCATGAAAAAAATAACTAGAAGGGGAAAATATAGAGCTCTGCATTTAAGTCTCATGGACCAAATTTCACCAAGACTGGATCAGGGAGATGATTTTCATGTTGAAAAGATCTGAGATATTTTATTGACCCCCAAGCTCAGCATGAGCCAGGGCTGTACTGGAGGCTTAATGCCCTAATCCAAGAGGGTAATAAAACAACCATACTTGGTCTGGTAAGCAGAACCTGGAATATACAAGAAAGTGTTGGTAACCTACAATGATTATGTGAGCATCAATTTCTGGGGGTACACTGATAAATCACTCTATTCAGTGGAACTGCTAAAGTGACTGGGTACCTCAGAGCCATGCTTTATATGGAACAACTAAAGAAACTTGAAATGCTAGTGCAGCAGAAGAGAACACTTAGAATAGACAGAATAACAATCTCCAAATATTTGTGCAATGACTACCCAAAAAATAAATTTTTTTCCCTTGCTTTAGAGGGAAGAACTAATACTATTGAGGTGAAGTGGCTGCCTTATGCTCAATATGGAAGAATTTTATGATATCTTGGTAAAAAGTGCTGCTTCACAAATAGTGTGTTTCTTATTACTAGAAATATGCAAGCAGAGACCACAGGACTGCTTCTCAGAGACACTGCAGAAGAGATTCTTATTTTGGGTAGGAAGTAGACTAGAAATCTCTATGTGCCCTTCCAATTCTGGGATTCCATGAGTCTAACCATTCTTTTATTAAAAGCAAAATATTTAACTATTTTCTCCCAAGAGAAAATATATTTGAAATGTTTTTCTCCTTACTCTCAATGGCCCTAAGCAAATCTTGAGAGAAATATATTATCGAACATCTTTCAAACACTAGAAGGTTGTCATTAAATAAGTACCCTAACAAAGTTATAATAAAAATTATAATTGATATCACTTTTTTGACATATAATTATAGTTTACTCTGGACATTAGAGTGAGAATACATATAACTTTTAGTAGCACAATCTGTCTATTAATCTCTTTTGATTTTTATTTAAACACTTTCTTAGGTATATTTTTTCAGGTAGGTATAAAAAGTTTCTGTAAGTTACATTTTTTTTTAACAGACATTAGGGAATAATCAAAAAAGCTATTAATTAGATACAGAGAGATGGGTTTCCAGTTCTGGCTTGTTCCAGTATTCTAGCATTCTGGCCACTAATGACTGTGTCCTCTATCCAATTAATAAGTCTCTGGATCTCATTTTCCTCATCCTTAAAATTAGAGTTTGTACTCGATTATACCTGAGATTTCTTTCATCACTTATTTTTATTATTCTATTACTTGCCACCATAGATTAAGTTGCAACCCAAGCTACCAGTGTAAGTCTTGAAGACTTCAAAGAATTCCAAAAAAAAGAGAGGTCAGAAAATCAAAGGAATAAGACAGACCCCAGACTCCTCAAAATGCTGACGTTTCATGTGTTATTACTGACATAAAAAAGTGTAAACAGAACTGTGGTGCCCCAATCAACTAATTTTAGAAATCACAGCTTTTTGAGAATTAATCATTCACATGGTCCTGTTTGGTATGATGGAATCAAAAAGGAGGATGCAGTGCACATGCGAATAAGAGCAAGAGAAGTAAACCTATATCATATTTTTTCTTTTCCTTTCATTCAATTCTACCCAAAGACTCAATACCTGCAGCAGTTGAGAAAAACTGAGTTTCTTTGGCAAAGGTGAAGAAGCCATTCTGAAATGTCTATAGCAGCCTAAAATGCCGAGCCACAGTGCTGATTAATATTGGTGAGAATACTGATTGGTTCTTCACACTTGGGTTTCTTCAATGCCACATCAGTGTGACTGTAAAACCACATGGAAGCCCCAACGCTATGAGTGGACCAGTGAAATAGAAGAAGTCACCATAAAAGCTGTTGTCTTCCCCTCTTCATCAGATAGGGAAATTGAGATTCTTTACTTGAAATCTCTATGTTATATCAAAACTTTAAGCAAGTTACACTCTTGACAATTAAAATTGTATTTGAACAACTTTCTCAACTTGATGATGAAACAAAATCATTGTTCAATTATTTCTTTTTCCCTGCAAAGGAAACCCCTCAATATTATGGTTTAAATCAATAGTTTATTGGCTATCAGCTGCAATGTATGTCTCATTTTTAACCAACAATCTGCAATTTCCCAGCATATGATATGTAAGAGGTATTGCTTGAGATTGAGAACTCACACTCGGAACTGGTACGGTGCTGTGCCCCTCCAATGAGCTCTCCATCCTTCTCCACTCTGCTCTGTAGCCTAAGAGGCTGACCTGTATGGACAAGATCAGTGAATTCCAGGGCCCTATGTTGGCTTCCAGCTGGGTTCACCAATGGGGAATTCCATCCGGAGACAGGAAGGAGAGGGCAGAGTGAGGCTGGGGCATATACTCCCTGCCTCCTTCCCCGCAGGGCCAGTGCAGGCTGGCTTTGACTCTGCACTGAAAGCCATGGAAGATGGCTTCCCTGCACAACTCTCCTCTTCCACCTTCTACTTGTAGCTTCCTCTCCTTGTCCCTTCAAAAGTGAATAGTGATAACAACTCTACTGTTAATACCTGAAGATACTGTGCTACTTTCTTCATTTTTCCTACCCCATACCCTTGTCTTAGTGAACAGTATCTTTTTCAAACCATCCTGGAATTATCCTAATAATTTGAGTGAACCATTTATTTTCTTGTTGGAGCCTGATCTTGTCACATATTTAGGTGAAGTTTAATAGAAATATATAGTTTTCTTTCAAAAAACCTGCTTTTGAACTCATTTATCCTTTTAATAATTTGTGCTTTCTATTTCATTAAGTTTAGGTCTTATATCAGTTAATCCCCTCTTCCCAGTTTCTTTTGGTTTATTTTTAATTTCAGTAAGAGAAGTAGCTAGTTATTTTGTCTCATCCTTACTTTTTAATAATGGTGATATCTAATATTATACTTTTTTTTCTGAGAACTACGGCTGCTAGGTTTCAATGAACTTGAATAAAGTATTTTTTCCCCATTGATTTCTAGAAAATGATTTTCCTTTTAATATCCTTTTTGGTTCAAATGTTATCTACCACTATTTCTTAATTTTTAAATACTTTAAGTTTTTGATGGGGTCTCCATCTTACCATTTATTTGTAATTTTAACACAGTATATATCCTTTAAAGTCTCCCTTTTTTTGAATTTAGTAAGGACCTCTTTGTGGCCTAGTACATGATCAATGGCTTTGTACTTAGATACTTGAAAAAAGGATATTTTCTATTTGAAGAATGTAAGATCCATACATCAAATACATCAAGTTTGCTAAAGAAATTCTTATTTTTCTGCCTAATAAATTGATCTATTTCTGAGAGAGATATAATCAAAAATCTTTCACCATCATTGTACTTGTATGAGGTTTTCTTTGCATTTCTAATAGTTTTTGCTTTGTCATTTTATGACAAATCTTTATTGACTTAGATTTATATCATTACACAATATGTCTGTTTATTCTAAGTGCTTTTAATCTTCAATTTCATCTTGTGTGATGTTAATATTGTCATTCCAGTTTTCGTTCGGTTTGCATTTCCTTATGTGGCCCTACCCCTTTACTGGGAAGAAGGAAGGAAGGAAGGAAGGAAGGAAGGAAGGAAGGAAGGAAGGAAGGGAGGGAGGAAGGGAGGGAGGGAGGAAGGGAGGAAGGAAGGAAGAAGAGAGGGAAGGAGGGAGGGAAGGAGGGAGGGAAGGAGGGAGGGAGGAAGAAAGAGACAGAGAGAGACAATTATTTTTGACTCAATATGCACTTCATTGCAAACTCACATATCTGGAATTTGTTTTTTAGCCCAAAGTAGCAATTACTAGATTTTAATGGATGAATTCAGTCCATTCACATTTGGCACAAGATCTAATGTTGTTGATTTTATTATTTCCACTTTATTTCATTGTTTTCTACTCATTTACATTGTCGTTTCCCTATTTTTCCTCCCCTTGGTTTTGTTAGTTTGATTGAATGGCTGCTTGTTCCTATTTCCCCCATGTTAATTTAAAGGTTCTGGTGGATTTTTCCATTTCCTTAATGCTTACCATCTCTTTCCCTGCTCTCCTAATCAGACACATATGTCACTACGATTGCTTTAAAAACAAGGTACTAACTACATTCCTGTTTTCCCCACCATGATGTTCTAATCCTACCTTCTTTCCCACCTTTCCCATAGAAAAAGAGCTTTAAAATAACTGATCATACCTCCCATCCTTCCCTCCTGACATATGCCCCCCATCCCATGAGATACTTTTATCTCTCCTTTCTTGCCCCTACAGAGCAAAGGTTTGCCAGGATTCTTAAGTGCTCACAGTATCAAAACTTCCCTTATGGAATGTCTCCTCTATTTCAAGACTCCTTAACCAGCAGTTACATTGTCTATTCTTAGACAGCATTTTCTTAAACTATTGTATAGAATCATAATGATATAAAACATTTACTGAGCATATATTACATGCCAGATTCTCTTCTAAATGTTTTACATTTATTAAACCACTTATTCTTTGCAACCACACTATGGGATAAACTCTACCATTATTCCCATTCTTTATTTTACAGATGAAGAAACTGAGGCGAAGAGATGTTCAATACATGCCTAATGGATTGTAATGTAATGATTGTGTCACACACAGAACATGTGACACAATCAAGTATTGAATCCAGGTGTGCCACTCAGACCTTGTGCTTCCAAGTTCTGAACCACACTGTCCCACCACTGTGGCTGTCCCTCTTCATTGCTGTTCAGGTTGAAGTCCCTACTTTGGTTAATTTGTTGTCTTGTTATAGTCTATTCCGTGCATTTTCCTAATATGGGGAACGTGGGTGGCATTCAGCCTGAGTTCTTGCCTATTCCCGAGTTCATGCCTTTCACCCGCCATATGAATGAGTGTTGGCTATGTATAGGATTCTTGGACTGTGAATCTTTTCTCTATATGGCTTGTCTCCTAGTTTCTGAGACTGAAAATGAGAAGCCTTCCTTACCTTACTTGACCAAGAAACTATGGGAAGGTAGAGAGTAAAGAGACTTTACAGGGTGCTAACATCCTGCCTGTAGCCCATAGGCTAACGGATGAATTGCAGCAGGATTCCCACCAGTCCCACCAATATTTCAAGCTCCAATGTGCTGGCAGAAAAAAATAACTACTGATCTGTGGAGCCCCAAAAGCCCAAAAGAAAAGGATCAAACTAACAATTTGAACACACACTATAGAACTGCTAGAAGAGACAGGTGATCATCTGAATAAAAATTAATCATAAATGCTTAAGGAGAACAAAATGGAATAACACAAACAAAAAACAATTTCTAGAAATTCAAATCATTTTCAAACTAAGACAAATCAGTAGATAATAAAGGAGAGTTTGACCACCGAATGCTCAGATCAGCAGCTTAATTTTAAGAAATATCTTAAAGCACAAGAATGAAAGAAGTAGAAGTCATGTGGGAAAAGGTGAAAGACTGGTAGAAGATCTAGCAAACACATCATGGGTGTTTGGGGAGAAAAAAGTGGACCAGATACATGAAAGAAAAATATTCCCGGGGCTGAAAAAAGATCTGAATCTGCACACTGAGATTCAAGTGGTTTTCATGAAAAAAAATCCACGTCTAGGCATGTTCTGATGGACAAGAAAAATACATCAAAATCTAAATAGAGAAAAGTTACCTATCAGTGCTTATTTCACTCTCAACCTGTGAACAGAAAACTGAAGTGTTGTCAATGTTGAGAACAAACTGAATCCCATCCTAAAATAATCCACAAAGTTGTTCCTGCCATGGTTGTTGGACAATATATTTAAAAGAAGGAGACCCATCCTGCAGGCAAGTGGCCCTGTTTGTTCAGCAAAGTGGTGTCATGATACAAAGGGACTGTGCTACATGGAAAGAGACTTAAGGGGCATAACTACCCAAAGCAAACTGTGGCTATGAATCGGATACTCTTTTGGACAAACCAGCCACAGAGGTCATCCTGGAGTCAACTGGAGAAATTTCAATAAACTTTGAGTTATCACACGAAAGAGAAATGCACTGAAATAGTAAAATGGAGATGGTTAACTGAAGAAAACAGGTTACGAAGCAACAAACCACACACACGTATATGCATGTATTTTTATATGTATGTACATACCCAAAACATACAAATGTGTTTACATATACATAACAACTATATATATACATGAAAAACCACATATGTATATTATATATGTTCTTTATAGATATGAGACCTGAAATGATGTACATTAGAATTTAAAATGATGAGCTACGGTTGGTGGCAATATGATGTTTATTCATCTGATTTTCTAATTTTTAACAATGCAAAATACTGCTACCATTAAATTTATATCTAAATCTATAAGAGAAGGAAGAGGAGGGGTGAGAAGAGGAGAAGAGAAATGGGAGGAAGAGGAGAAGCAGGAAGGGGAATTGTGAGAGAAAATCCAAAGGCCTCCAGATAGAAGGAGGGTGTAGATTCAAGGACAAAGGACACCCACGTTGCATGATCGTTGTGGAGTGTCTGGCGCTCAGCACAGATACGGATGCAGAGTATGGAAGAGTGTTGCTTGTTGCAAATCACCCCGAACTACCATTGGAGGAAGCTCTAACCCTGACCATTTATGTTTAGTTTTTCACACATCGAAATGTGACATGAAAGGTTTCAGAAAGACAGAGCTAGATTCAATTTTGAAGAAAGAAGCCCCAGACGTAAATTAATTATTGATGTCCCCAATTTACAGTGCTTGTTTATGCACATGTAAATGATTTGATGAGTTTTATGATGCATATTTCTCTTATAAAAATATCTAAAATTATTAAAAATGAACCTGATCTTTGTTTTGTTATGTCCATATTCTCAGTAGTTGTAAATATCGTTAATTTAGACTTCACAATTTTGAACTATATAAACGTTTAAGCTGGTGCAAAGCAATACTTACATAAAGTGGTCCATGAAAAGGGATTTGTAGACAAGTTCATCTTGTAAAGAATATTGCATGAAGCATGTTTAATTTTCATAAATTACATACTCTTATTGAAGAATTTGTAAAACTCTGTGTACACTGAAGATACTGAATTCGGTTAAACCGTAGCATACGTCAGCAGCAGCCGAACAAGCTCATCAGTGTTTTTTTCCCCTGACTTTTACTGACTATGCCAACTTGACAAAATAGGCTTAGTTCTGGATTAAGCCTCCCAACAGGTAGTCAAGATTGGGGAACCTCGAATGTTCTGAGAGTTAAATATATTTCAAATAAATTTCCAATTTAGTTTTTTCTCTATTTCATAAGGAAACGCACCGGGCATGTTGATATTGCTGCACTAAGGCACACTCAGGGTTACCTCCTGCACACGCTGTGACAGTGTCCTTCATCAACTGTTGCTAGGACGGTATAGAATTTTCAAGCCAAATGGTGTGATGGATTTCCTTCCACCAACTGATTGATCCTAATTACAATTTCCCCCATTTTTGGCTCTGTAACCCTTCATTTTGGGGGGTTCCCAGGAACTAACAAACAGCCACAAAACCAACATAAGAATACAAATTATTGACATTGTTATACAATCAATGTGATGTATATACAACGATATTGCTGAAGCCAAACCTCTTACCACCAGTGTTTGGCCCTGCGACAGCATGAAGAATCAGATTTCATGCTGCTTTGAGAGTTTTCCTCTTGCACCTTAAAATTATGTGTATGTGGCAGCATAGAAACCAAACATTCAGTCAATCATTTTTTTCTGCAACACAGTTATTTTTAGTTTGTTCCATATGTAAATACTGAGTCAACCAATAATGTTACCTTCAGAGAATTTTGATCCTCTTCCAAGTTAATTACTGTTTGTCAAAATACAACAACATATAAAGAATTCGTTCAGGGTTCTCTTTTTTTTTTGTACATAAAATTCTTCCGAAGGTATTCAACTAAAATATGGTTCTAATGAAATGCTGGCAGTAATGTCATAAAGTAGCAAAACCTTCCAGGCAGTCTGAGATTTTGTTTTCCGGGAAGCATGAAATGTAAACGGTTGGAATATATCTGAGGATGAGGAATATCAGTGACACGCTTACACGAACAGAGGAGATAACTTTTCCAGTTCTCTGATATACTAGATCCATAGAGCGTGTGGACACAGTTGGCATATATCCTACCATCGTATTCCCTGTGTGCTGAATTGAACACACTGTCCTCTGCCCTAAATTATCGACTCTTTCCCATTCATGGTTAGTCTGAATACTTTCACCTAGCCACGGAGCCCACAGCTGCCAAAGCTGCATGCAGGCACACTCTCATATTCTTAAAATGGACGTACTTACAAATTTCAGGACCTCCCTGCTTAATGTCTCAAGATCTTCTGCTGTCAGCCTGTCTGTTCAACTTTAAAATAAGCTTGTTCCCATGACTGTTCAGGTTTTAAAAGTGTTGGTGTGCCTAAAATCTGGCTCATGGTTCACAAGAAACTTCAGTCATTCAGTTTTGCATTAACTAATTGTCGTTTGTTCTAATTAGGGCCTTGTTTCAATTGGGATGAAGGCAGAAATCTCCCGAAAGGAAGAAGCATGCGGAGAGAGAGACACTTAACAGCCAAGGTTCTCACAACCTGATCTTTTCCTTTTCCACAGTCATTCTTTACTTCCCATTGGTTTTGTCTGGTTAACGCCTTTACACAAGGCAGGTACTGCAGTCTTTCCTAAATGAACGTGAGGAAACCAGTCGCAGTGATCAGATCACTTCTCTCTTACAACCAGGCCGCCATGATGGCTGACAGGTAGGGTCAAGTGTGAAAGCGGGGGTTGTCTGTGACAGAGGCTCCCTCAGTTCCCTTCAGCTGAAGATACTTGTGGTCCAGCTGGAACCGCCACCCCCAGGGGACTGCCAATCCTTCCGTCTGCACATATGCTCAGCTCTCATCTCACCCTCATTGTTCTCTTCTTGTTCTATGACCTGAGTTAACTAGCCGCTTCTCCAACTGAACAGTGTTTCATGCCAAACCGCATCATTAGACACTGGCCGAACCTCAGCTGGACACATTCGAGTCAATAGCCTGAGTCTGATGCAACACAGGTCTGCCTCTCAGCCTGGAGATGAGTGTAGGCAGTTCGGCAAGATTGAAAATAGTACACGGTGAGTACCCGCTCTGGCAGATGCGGCGCCGGTCGCCAGGCTCCAAAGCTTGATAAGACGTTTTATAATGTAGCGTGCCCCACAAGACAGTCTTTTCCACTCAAGTTTTGAGCCACATTTTCTTTGTTACCTTGACTTTTATCCAGCTGATTCTCAGCAAACCTCAAAATGCTGGTTTTGGTGGATGAAGTCCCAATTCTGTTTTCTTATTTTGACAGCTTGCATCTTCAGCAGCCAGTCTATGGAATTCTTCTAACTGGCTCTCAGACTTAGCTCTTCTGGTACGTAAGAAGAATTCCAGATCTTTAAGGCGGGGAGGTGAAACTACACGAAAGCCATACTGCCCTTTTTAGCTAGCTTCCTCATAAACCAGACCCCTTTACCAGAAAAAGAAGATTATACTAAGAAATTCATAAGATGGCATGACAGGTAGGGAACTCAAGGGTCTTCAGTTAAAAGGTTTATGGATAGAATTATGGATTATGGAGGCTATGCCCTCACTACACCAGGGCACTTGCCTGGAATAACTGCCCTTCTTCAGTGCTTTCAGATACTATAGGAGTGAGAATGCAAGTGGAAACCGATGTTTTGCTAAGTTGACTCTCAGGACCGTTTTCTCCCCTCCGGAGGTGTGTACATGTGTAGAGCCTGGGTCCACATTTACTGCTGAAGAGATCATCCCATTTATGTAACCAGCTGTTTCAATAAACGTCACAGATTTTAGATATAATTACAAAAAAGAGTTAGAGAACTTCAGCCCCCTAAGGAAAGCAGAATGTGTCTTTATTATTTAAAATGTGACCCCCCAGACATCAGATATGTTAGGATTAGCCACAAAACAAACAGATTCGAAAGAAGACAAAATCAACTAGATAAAATGAGTGATGCCAGGTGAAGAAAAGAAGGAACACGGCAATTCTGTAATCTGGACTATTAGTTAGATGTTGACAAATTAGAGACAATTCTCTTGGATTTCAGAAAGTCACATTCATTTCTATTTCCCTATTTCCTACATTAGAGCACAGCTTAAGGCTGTGCAGGTTGTTCACTGCACAAATCTAGGGAGTGCAATTCATATGGACAATATTCATATGAACCATATTATAGAGATAAGCCCCTAGGAACTGTGCAGGGCAGCAGCTCTGCCTTCCAGTCTGTGTAGCATAAGAACAATAGCATTAAAAGACACTCGTCTGTTTACAGGTTTCTCTCTCTTCTATGGTTCATTTGATACAGTATTTCTTTATAATTCACGGGAATTTAAGTCTTCCTAGCTTGCCCAACACCTAAACAAAAAAATAGAAGTTGAAGTCAGCTCCTCACCCAAAGTCACACCTCTTCCAAGGTGAGCCACATCCAATGATTAACTGATGGAGAGACAAAGACTTGGTCCTCTCCTCTACCTCGAGACAGCTCAGAAAGGCCATCCCATCGTAAGAACTTTGTCACTGTCAGCTGAGGTGTCCATTGTGGCTACATCAAAGCTCGATTTCTTCCTCCCTCACCCTAACCCTAACCCTAACCCTTCTTTCCTTCCCTTCCATGGGTGTTGATCTCAAGAGCACTCCCCAGTAAACCTCCTACACACGAATTTCTTCACAGATTCTGTTTCTGGGGGAACCCAAGTTGAGGTATCCTTTTTTTTTTGCATCGGCAGGCGGACTCTCAACCACTGTGCCACCAGGGAAGCCCAGAAAGCCTTTTATTATTCAGTTTTCCAGTTTTTTAAAATAACAAATCATCTGCCAGGTACATATGAAGAAACTTAAACACATTCTTCTATTTCACACAGTATCAATATATTACTAAATATGTAGAAGGAAATCAATCAGAGCCATTCCCTCAGCCTGGGTCCCCGAATGCAGACAATGTGGAGAAGTCTTGTGATGCACAGGTAGTTTGAGTGAAAATTTGCTTTATGGTGCAAGCCACTGGGGTTGGTTTTTGTCACAGTATGATTTGATGTGCATTGACTTCTACAAAGTTATAATTAGGTAAACAATAGCAACAACAACAGAGGCTTACAAGGGATCAGTAGGATTGTGTGTGTGTGTGTGTGTGTGAGATCTTGTGCATGCATCCTTATTTGTGTGTGGACCCTGGATGATAAAACTTTTCCCATTCTTCACGCTACGCATTCCTCTCTCTCCCTATAATTAATCTCTCCTATTTAGAGAAGCGAGTGGACAAGGAAAAGTGGTCAAGTCTGGGGTTTGTTTCCTCCATTTCTTATCGGGTGAGGAGGACGAGGAGAATACTGTATTGTTTCTGTCTAACAATTAGGAAGGAATCGAATCTGGTTGCTTTTGCAGATCTGTCTAGCTTATGACTTTATGTTGTTATATGTTAATGCTATACAAGAGGCATGACTGGATCTTCACGAATAAGAGAGACATTAAACCTGTTGTCCAGGGAGCTGAGGCATGAGAGAGGGCAGAGGAAGTAAGTCTATGAGACATTGACCCTTATGCACACACATGTCTGCTGAGTGTGTAGATGCAACACAGAGCTAACAAGGACCGGATTACACATAGGTATATTTTATCAGGTAGATTGTATTATCATTCATCTTATCCCCATACACTTCCAGTAGCAGGATCCCTGAACTTTGGCCTGCACATCATGCACTGTAGTCACCTTTTATTGTGTTACCCTTTGTAGGTATTGTCATAAAAATATACTCTGTAGAACGGACAATTTTGCATTGTTCAGGGGATCTCAAGAATCAGTGATGAGAAAGGGATGTTTGGGGATGAGAAAAAATTAAGGAGGTGTGAACAGAAAAGGGCCTGTCTGTTCTATGTATGATTGAGTTGTTCCAAATCTACTACAGACAAACTTCATGAGGGTGTCAAGTGCAATTTGCTAAAGAGAGCATGGGACTTGGAATTCAAGGATACCTCAACTTACGGGTCTTCCCTGGTGGCGCGGTGGTTGAGAGTCCGCCCGCCGATGCAGGGGACACAGGTTCGTGCCCCGGTCCGGGAAGATCCCACGTGCCGCGGAGCGGCTCGGGAAGATCCCGCGTGCCGCGGAGCGGCTGGGCCCGTGAGCCGTGGCCGCTGAGCCTGCGCGTCCGGAGCCTGTGCTCCGCAACGGGAGAAGCCACAACAGTGAGATGCCCATGTACCGCAAAAAAAAAAAAAAAAAAAAAGTCTTTCTTAGCCATATTTTACCACTTATAAAAAATAGATTTCTGTGTTCTAGGTTGAAGGCTTTTTACTTTTTAATTTCCTTAAGGATTTAGTCTAGAAAGACACACTGTCCACTTTGAAGGAAGGATAAGGTAAATCTGCACTCCTTTGTCCTATCACTCAAGGCCAAGGTAAATGTGATTATTCAGGTCACCATGAGGTTATAACTTAGAAAGCTCATCATCTGCCGTCTTTGTTCCAGATTCTTTTGTCCAAGTTTGACTCACAAACCAGTTACAAACCTCCTCTGACCTCACACCTGCTGAGGGAAGGGCGTCAACCTGACCAGCCTTGGGCATAGACAGTGACCTCTCTTTAAAAAAAAAAAAAAAAAAAAAAACAACGAAACAAAACAAAACTTGAAAATAGTACTTCAATAACAGTTTCAACTATTATCCTGATGTTCTGGCTTCTACTGAAAATCTTGCTTAAGATTATCTTAATTTCAGATTTGGGGGGTTTTCCCCCTAAAAAAACTAGGCCCGCGTACCACAAAAAAAAAAAAAAAAAAAAAAAAAAAAAAAACTACCTCCTGCTTCACCTCTGTCCCATACTCCATTTTGTCAGCAAGTAGCCACCTAGGAGGGTGAGTTATTACAGGAAGACAGAAAAAAAGACCAAACAGGAAAGCAGCTAAGAAAAGAGTAAAAAGAATAAATGGCTTGAACGGGTATTCTGTGAAAATTTTTCAATATTAAGGACAGTGTTTTGATGGAGAAATTGAAACAGAAAGCAAATACTCATTCTTAAGAGGAAGTTTACTCTCCTAGCTACATAAAGACCACACCTGGGACTTTAGGGGGGAAAAGCGATACATGAGTAAGACCATTATTGCCATCACTTGAATGACCGCAGGCATGAAGTTACAGAAGCCACCACATCTTGATCCAAGTACTGCAAGTTGCCAAGAGTGCTGCCCCCAGCCTTGACAACCTAGATTGCCAGAAGTAACTAGTCACTAGTAACTAGTGACTAGTAACTAGTCACTTCTTTGGATTAAGGTATTTTAGGGCCACTTGTCAAGTCTTAATATAATTATATTATTTTTAAGAAAGAAACAATGTTTAGTTATTTTTTTCTACTGTTTATTAAAGCCTTAAGATGAAAGAAATATAATATAATATTTCCTAGAAAATAAGAAAGCAATGTCTGGACCCAGCAGCAGTACAAAGGGGGCCCCCCGGGAAGGCTGAACCCCACTGCCCATAATCTCCATCAGCCCCTCCCAAAGCACCTCAAATATGTGTTCAAACAACCTAGATTGCCAGAAGTAACTAGTCACTAGTAACTAGTGACTAGTAACTAGTCACTTCTTTGGATTAAGGTATTTTAGGGCCACTTGTCAAGTCTTAATATAATTATATTATTTTTAAGAAAGAAACAATGTTTAGTTATTTTTTTCTACTGTTTATTAAAGCCTTAAGATGAAAGAAATATAATATAATATTTCCTAGAAAATAAGAAAGCAATGTCTGGGCCCAGCAGCAGTACAAAGGGGACCCCCCGGGAAGGCTGAACCCCACTGCCCATAATCTCCGTCAGCCCCTCCCAAAGCACCTCAAATATGTGTTCAATTTGAAGAAAATGGTGTGTCTGTTCACAAATGTTGCTTCACAGCAAATCTCACAGATTTCCCTTCCAATCAGATTACCCATCCTAATTTCCTTACACAAACTCTGCATCGGCCAGACCACAGGCCCCTCCCGACCCTGAGCAGAGCCAAAGACAGCTTATGGAAGCTCCGGAGAGCAGGAGGGTGGCATTTGGTATCTGACAAGCTGAGTTGGGACAGTTAAGGAAACACAAATTGGGGAAGGCAACATTGCAGTTCATGGCTGTATCAAAACATGCCTCATGGAAGCAATGGCAACAAATATTCCAAACTAGCTGATGGAGAAAAGCAGAGCAACAGGAAAGTTTGTGCCTGGGAGGTGGATGCACTCACAGCAAGGCCTCAACCAGGATTAGAGGTTCAGAGAGCAGAAGCAAACCCCCTGGGAAGAGGACAAGCATTATCCAAGGCCCCAGCCGAGGAGGCCTGGCTCAGCTCGTGCCATTCCCAGCACAGTCAAACTCAATTCTTGCCAAAGAGAAGACCCACCATACCAGGCCACTCTTGGCTTAGGAACTGGACTATGTTTTGGACTAAACATAGGCCCAAAATAGCTCTACCTCAGGAACTCAGGAAGAAGAAGCAGGGGACAATTTTTAAAACAATCTGTATTTTATGATGCATGTTCTAACAAAGTTCTCATGTAATAAAGCTTAACATCGTTGTCAAAATTTAAAATAGTTGGCTAATGCTATTTTGATTTTGCTAAGTTTTTAGAAGGAAAATACAAATGGTAGCATATATTTTGCAATAACTTTCATCTTAGAACAAATAGCTACTTTATTTCCTGTCTACTTTGAGAACATTACTCAGTAATCTGTTAATATATTAACACTCAAATTTGATCCAATGATTATATGCACAAGAAACAAACATTTCCACTTGTTTGACGTTATTCACCTGATGTTTAAAATTTAACATGTAGTTCCTCATGCATATCAGCTGTCTATACGGCTCACTATAAATATTTAAACTGAACCACGCTTGAACATCTCAGGTAGCTTTCCCCTAGGACTGTGATCATGTACAGAAGCTCTAGATAAACACGATCTACCAATTCAACCGTGACTAGAACAAAGGCCTCTCTCAAGGGCTGAAAACAAAGCCTACAATGAGAGAGGGACAGGGGAGCCAAGGAAAAGTTGATGAGGAGACTGGGTAAAACATGTCTCTGTTTTTACCTTTTTTTTAAAATTATTAATTTATTAATTTATTTTTGGCTGCGTTGGGTCTTCGTTACTGCACGCGGGCTTTCTCTAGTTGCGGCGAGCGGGGGCTACTCTTCGTTGCAGTGCATGGGCTTCTCATTGCGGTGGCTTCTCTCGTTGTGGAGCACGGGCTCGAGGCACGCGGGCTTCAGTAGTTGTGGCTCGCGGGCTCAGTAGTTGTGGCTCGCGGGCTCTAGAGAGCGGGCTCAGTAGTTGTGGCCGCACAGGCTTACTTGCTCCACGACATGTGGGATCTTCCCGGACCAGGACTCAAACCCGTGTCCCCTGCATTGGCGGGCAGGTTCTTAACCACTGCACCACCAGGGAAGTCCCTGTTTTTACCTTTAAGAGTCACATTTCATGAAGCAAATTTTCATATACGAATGTGAAGTCTCTTTCAGATGAGACTGTGTCCCTCTTATGGCTTAAAGGTACTAAAGACAGAGGAAATGACTCGTGTCTCATGTTCCATATTGCCTTCTGTGGAATTTTACTGGTTCTCAAAAAAGAAAAAGAAAAGAAAAGAAAATCAAACATACTTTGTATCTATCAGGTTTATAGAGCTGTTCATAGATTTGAGCCTCCTTCCATGTTGATAGCTCTACAGGGTCAGCGAAGTTCCTTGGAAACACAGAAGCTTGCAGTCCTAGGAATAAGGGATACTCAAACCATCAGGGAATTCCAGCATTCAAGGGGATTCAGATGCTTGTGTCCAGACCCACTAGATGTCACTGTGTGTGGGAGTACATCTGAGTTAGACTGATACACGCAGAAGAGGAGAGACATCACAACATACAAAAGAGAACACCACGAGAGGACAGAGGTAGCGATTGACATGTGCGTCTATAAGCTAAGAGAAAGGTATGAAACAAACTCTCCCCTAGAGACTTCAACAAGAGCTTGGCCCCTCCAACACCTTGATTTTGGACTTCTAGCCTCAAGAACTGTAAGAGAATAAATGTCCATTGTTTTAAGCCTCCTAGTTTGTGGTACTTTGTTATTATGGTAACCCCAGGAAACTAAAACAACCCAGCCACTTCTAGACCAGGCTACCTGACCAGCAATGCCCCAACTGAACACACTCTGTCTGTTCAGCAACATCCAGACTTCCTTGCTGCCTGGAATACTGATAAATGCTCTTTTCAACAGCTACCACTAATTTTTCCCAAGAAGTTCCAGTTACTTTTTCCACTTCTGGCTCATTCCAAAGAGTTCAAGAGGTTTATGAAATGTTTCGAAAACTAGAGGTTTCTTTTTACAAAAGGAAAAAGAACTCTCTCATCTTAAACCTCTCTCCCAGAATGACTTTAAAAGGCTTGAAATTGTAGGTTATTATGGGTACTTAAAAAGACCCTATTTGAAGACTTGTTTGGGAACTGTCTCTTCTGCGGGTCACACTGGGGAAAGGGGACGAGACATTCCTGCTGGACGTTGGCCTCTCAATTGCCGTCTTCTAGGTCTATCCCAGAGACAACAGTCAGGGCGTCCTCTCAAGGAATTAGGAAAGTTAGAAACATATTCTCCAGTTAAAACCGCTGGCCTGGCCATTGACTCAGAGCATAGACCAGAGTTCTCTTCCCATATACCTGTGATCTGAGTCAAGACATTTATTCTCTCTGGATAAATTTATGACGTATGATACGTTGAAAGCATACGTTGAAATGCTCTTTATCAGCTCCCTTGCACCAGTAAAATCTGATCATTCCACACCTTGCTTGGTCGATTCCTTACCCTCATGTCTTCTCACCTAAATTAGAGCCTTAAACGTGTCTTTCTCCAGCACTGCTGCGGACATTTTATTCAAGAGCTTGGCTGGCTCTTCAGGCCTCTGTGACTCCTCTGACTTGTATTAGAAGACTGAAGTTCTTATACTTTGTGACGTGTGCCTGTGGCTTTATCTCCCAGCCATTCTCAGCATGAATGGAAATCACATTTGTATTGTCCTTCAGTCTCAGCAACCTGATTAAAAAGGTTTGGGATACGGTTGCAATCCTGGCCATCCCTTCCTTCACCTAAATGGGTAATTCAGGGGAGATGTTATTTGGGAGAAGTGGTGGGTGCAATGGAACCAAGAGGAATGAGAAGCTCACACGAAAGCTGTCTCCCACATGCAAAATTTTGGGGTGAACTTCGTCGAAAATGAGAGAATTTGGAGGAGAGATGTACATGTAGGAACATTAGCAATCCTGATTGCTATGCATATGCTATGAATATGCATACCATTCCTCTTCACAGACTGTGCTTAAAATTTGATCTAAATTAGCTGTTTAGTCCAGAAAAATCTGAGAGCCCAGCCCCAATTTCTGGGATATAGCAGTCTACTAACAAAATTCCAGCCACAAGAAAAGCCAGAGATGGTTCCCTGGGAACTAAAATTCTCTTCCTTTTTTATTGCAGAGTGCACTGACCAAGAATACAGCCACTAGCCACACGTGACTATTTAAACCTTAATTTTAATCAACATTAAATAAAATTTAAAATTCACTGTTTTAGTCTTGGTAGTGACACTTTGAGTGACCAAGAGTCCCCTACGTCTAGTGGCTCCTTATTGGACAGCACAGACAGGCTGCATCCAGAAGAGGCAGTAGATCCAACAATGAGTTCATAATGGGTTCTCAGCCTTACATCACCACATGTAGCATTCTTTCATTTAAAAAAAAAAATTAAGCTTACAATTCACATTAGTATAATTACGTATCACATTTTCTTCCTAACTAGAAAAATATGGAAGCAACTTGTTTATCATACTTCTCATTTTAAATATGTTTTTCTCCAATACTTTTCTATTCCCTTAGAAAAGAAATGTCCAAAATCATTGTAAAAACAGCTGTCTTGGCATTTTACCATATAATGAACTTGAGTCTACTGTCTTTGTGTTGGAATATATAGGTAATTTGGTTTTTAAATGTAAGATATTCTGGAAATATAATAAAGTACCATGAAATTAATAAATTTTCAATAAAACACTTCCCCCAGATGTTTATAATTTCAATACTGTTTGAATTTTTAAAAGAAGGGTTTTTTTTAAAATATAGACACACACATCAGTGAAGAGCTATGAAAAATGTTATGGCTATCATAAAATAAGACAATATTTATATTTATATACATGATGTCATCTATGTACCATCCCAATTTCTGTTGACTATATGCTTTGCACCTCATCATACTTTGAACTTTATAATAGAGCCATGCTAACAAGATTCTCATGATACAGACATTCCCAAGTCAGTTTCAACTCTAAGAAGCAGTAACAAATCTACTTCTAGGTTGTTGGCTGTATTAGCTAAAATCTTATTTTAAACAAACCAATTCTTCATATAGATCTGACTTATAAATATGGTTAGAAAGAGAAGTCATGGTTTTCAAAAGTAAGACAGCAATACCAGTGATCTGTGGTTGCCCTTATCTAAACCATGAGATTCCTGACACTTAAAATTATACCCAGGCACCCCCTCTCCCAGTATATGTTCCACTGAAAGTGTGGAGGACTCAAAGAAACTGATTACCTTCCTGGTAAAACAACATATGTTCTCTGGACACTGACTCCGTAGCTTCTTCTTCCTACCTGAAATAACACATTTCATCTCAGTCAGTTGATGCATATCAAAACAGACTAAAAATAGACTAAAAATTCATGTAAGTATGTTGTCCTGTTCATGTTTCTCCTCAAAGGGACATACTCTGCAAAAACAACATAATCTTCAATGAGTGTTTAGTGAGTGTCCACAGAGAGCTGACTCACTCTTTCATATTTAAAGATGGTGTGGACCACAAGCATTATATGTGTATTTAGACTGAAAAGATTGATATGGGACCAAGAGCTTAAAGGGAGAGTCCATGAGTGAAACAATTCAATTTCAACTCAACAAATATTAAATGAGCAATTACTGTATGTGGGACATACCCCACAGGAGATGGTTGGGGGCTGGAGGTAGGTGAATAAAAGGTAAAAATTAAGAAGACATAAAGACAATGTTAATTTTTATCACATATATCTAAGTCAGCTTGATTTTTTTAAAAATGTAAGCCCCTCTCCCTACCAAACATGAAAAAATGAATACTATCTAGTAAATAAATGTCCCTGATCGGAGCTAGGTTTAATTTTTCCTCCGTAACTTTTCATTAAAAAGTTAGAGAGGTGGCTAGGACACAGTCTGCAAGGAAACCACAGATACATCAAAGTAGATCATGCTAGTGTGCTTTTCTATAAGTTGTCACATGTGGAATATATGCTTAGAACTTTTGTTGAGCTAACTTTCATAGTGGTTATCTACATGTTCTTTCTTTTTTTTTCATTAAAGTGCACGGTTTAAAGTATCACACATATGGAAGACATTTTAAACTACAGGAGAGGTTCTTTACAGATAGAAATATATAATAAAATATTTTTCTTTTCATCTAAAATGATATTGTCTACTGTATAGCACAGGGAACTCTACTCAATATTCTGTAATAACCTACATGGGAAAAGAATATGAAAAAGAATGGATATAATTATAAGTATAACTGAAGCACTTTGCTGTGCAGCTGAAACTAACACAACGTTGTAAAACAACTATACCCCAATATAAAATAAAAATTAAATTAAAAATAAAAAATAATAAAATGATATTGTCAAAATACAAAACACAAAATTATCTTATTTAAAAAGAGAACATTGGGCTTCCCTGGTGGCGCAGTGGTTGAGAGTCCGCCTGCCGATGCAGGGGACACGGGTTCGCGCCCCGGTCCGGGAGGATCCCACGTGCCGCGGAGCGGCTGGGCCCGTGAGCCATGGCCGCTGAGCCTGCGCGTCCGGAGCCTGTGCCCCGCAACAGTGAGAGGCCCGCGTACCACAAAAAAAAAAAAAGAGAGAACATCAAGAATACAGAAGACAACATTTTAAAATATCACTGCCAATCAAACTATATTGAATAAATTAAATGTGTCAGAAAGGTCTTTTCATGCTCTGAGGCTATGCGTCTCAAACTTTAATATGCATGTGAATCACCCAAGGCCACTTTAAAATGAAGATTCTGATTCAGGAGGTCCAGGGTGAAGCCAAAGGAGGTTACATGTATAACAAGTTTCCAGGTGAAGCAAGTGCTATTTTTCCTTCTCACCTTGAATAGCACTCGTCTGAAGAGTATTTTTATCAGCAACAATCACAAGCAAGATCCTCTCCTTGTAGACTTTATGACGGAGTAAATTATTTTAGAATTTCACAATTAATTTCAAAATTAAGACCTCAGTTTATCAGTGTGGATGGACAAGAGGGTGGCCCATCTTTGTGATTTAAGAGCCATTAGAACAAACTCCCCTCAAGAAAGAAGAAAAAAAGATACCAATCATAGAGGATGGCATGTAATCATCAGAAATTGAGTTATTTGGCCTAAAGTAGTTATTTTTTCCAAACTTGCCCCAAAATATTAATTCCTGGGGGCTTCCCTGGTGGCGCAGTGGTTGAGAGTCCGCCTGCCGATGCAGGGGACACGGGTTCGTGCCCCGGTCCGGGAGGATCCCACGTGCCGCGGAGCGGCTGGGCCCGTGAGCCACGGCCGCTGGGCCTGCGCGTCCGGAGCCTGTGCTCCGCAACGGGAGAGGCCACAACAGTGAGAGGCCCGCGTACCGCAAACAACAACAACAAAAATTAATTCCTGAGGTAGTTATTTAAAATATAGATTCCCAGAGCCCATCCTGGACCACCTATAAACCTGAATCTCCAAAGATGGTATTAGAAGGTTGAACAGCCTTGAGTATTTCTTGCCATCAGGCAGGTTTGGGAAACAAAAGATTGCTTCCTCAAGAGTTTTATTTAAAATGCAAATGCCACGGGGAAAAGTCACCTCGTAAACTGGCCTCAGTCATAACCTATCCAACTCCATTTCTTGTGACAATTAAGATTAGAGCTGTTGGGAAAAAAATTTGGATAAGGAGATGAATAGGTCATTCTGAAGTGCTGTCAGCGGAAAGCTAGACTGGGTAAGGTGTCTAGGGTGAACTTTCCTAAGCAGACAGATTATGAGAAGTGGAGAAAGAGAACATGGACGTCATAGCTCTCCTTTACTAAGAGCTTATTAAGTGCCCAGCACCATTTTTAAATGTCACGTTCAATAACAGCTTTCACCCTCACAATGTCAATAGAAGGTAGGTTCTACTTTTAGCCCCATCGCACACATGAGGAAACTGAGGCAAAGCAGCTAGAAAATGGCAGAGCCGGTTTTCAGACCTAGGCAGTCTCGCTCCACAGACCACACTTTTATTCATCATGTTAAATTCCCCCCAAAATATCTTCTGATGCTCAAGGCCAACCGTCTTATCTGGGTTAGTATCTGAGAAAGGAGGTGACTTTGAGCCAGTCACAATACCACAACTGTGACTTTTTTGGGTCAAAAGCAATCAAATATTGCGCATTTCATACAACTCAATCTACATTAAATGTTTTAGTCAACATTTGAGTATTCCTTCAGCACTCACTTTCTGCTTTGTCCTGCACTCGTTACAACTATGTTCTAAGGTATATCAAGCCCTCCTCTGCCTACCAGTGTTGACACCCTAGGTGGACAGACTGCAAGGGGATTAGCACAGAGTCAAATGGCTGTTTAGGGCTTCTGTGATTGATACCCACACAATTTCTGAGCCTTTAACCCATTACCATTCTCTCTCCCAAAGAGTTCCACTCTCCTTCTAGAAGTCAATAGCACAAAGAAGATGACCAGTTTCTCCCTAAAGGCTTTCATGTCTCATGTGATAGCAGTTTCACTTCCAGGTGAGTCACAGAGACAGCCTGGTCCACAAGTCTTTTCCATTTGATCTTTTCATAATTCTGTCTTGTTCTCCCCTCACTTCTTCAGTTTATTTAGATCTTTGTTGAACCTGGAAAGTGCTTTATTGTTTCATCTTTCATCTTATTTTCCCGCCAGGACAGAATGTTTTCCCTACCGTGCATTTGGCCTAGGTTGGGAGTTACTCCTCAGCATGACCAACGGTATCTTTAGTTTACTCAAGACTATTCAGAATCAGCAAGATGTCAAATGTATCTGTAAAGTGGAAAAGTTATTCTTCGATTTTTGTTTGTTTGTTTGTCAGTTCCACTGGGGCTCCACGTTCTTAACAGAACCTATGATGAGATTACAGCCTGGTTGGCGCTGTGCTGAACGTTTTTAACCTATCAAAAGGAATTTGTGTTTTCCACACTATCCTTGAATTATTTTCTATGCATGTTTCTCCACCTAAATATAAAGATCCTTATGGGCAGAGATGATTCTTCTATGTCTTCCGTGCGTCCCTGGGCACTGAAAACAGTATGAGGCCCATCACAGGCCTCAAATAAGTACTTCTTGGTCACTGACTCAGTTTTTATCATTCCGTTTCATTTGCTTGGACGTTAATGTGTACGCTTTAAGATAATATTTCATTTTGTTTACTTAAAATATAACCAAAAAACAAAATATTATGAAATTACACCAAGAATTTCACAGATCATCTGTGTCTTTTGTTTGGGATTTTAGTCTGGATCACAACTTTGGCATTCTATTTCTGTTAGAAATAATGCCTTTAGACATTGAAGCTTAAAAAAATATATGAGGTAAGCCCTTCTGCCTTAAAGAAATGGACATGATACCTGCTTTGGGAAACACCTATAAAAGAAGCTATTTTGGCATGAATTGCATCTACATGTTGCCACATGTCCAAAAGGCTAATTCATTGAATATATTATTTTTAAAGCTTTTTAAAATGTTGCTTCTAAGGGAAACTCAAGACCAGAAAATCAGAAAAATAGAGTTAGATAGTGATAAAAGCAAATATAAGGAAACAAGCAAGAGTCCCACATGGGGAGGGGTAGGGGGTTGAGTGTTTGGTGGATGGAGGTGGTAAGAGTCAGGATTAACACTGCATCCCGCCATGTTTGCCAGGATATTCTGCATTGCCAACCCTGAAGTGTATGGCTATATGCAGTCTTGCTGGCTCTGCTCTGCCCAGTGCTAGGGAATGCCAGGCACACAGACTCTGATGGGTATGGTGCCCTGAGGTGTATAACACAGAGGCCCTGGACAATCCTACAGAATCCAAACCAGTCCAGACCAGCAAGCCCCATGTGTGCATTACCAGAATAAGGGAGCACATAAGATAGTTTATAACATACCAACATACTATTTATAATTCGTTTCCCATTCCAAACAAGCAGCAAAACCTTTAATACTTCCTTGGGCTTGGATAAAAAGACTCTCCTTAACTTTCTTGAATGAGGGAGATACAGCATCAGCTTACGGCCCCTGCAGGACACTTGGCCAAACAAAATGGATGTCCAGGCAACAATATCATGGAGTGGTTTAGCCAAGCTCTGGACACCTGGACTCTCTTCTACTCTTTTAAGTGCCACCTGGAATTAAACTTCTTAATCCAGATATTCTCTGCAACCCAGTGTACAATGAGTTCCTTCCCATGATTATAATATCAGATCCATACTAATATATCCTGAGGTAACCTTAGGATTTTTTGGAACCTCTTTTTTTCTTTGTTAACCATATATTGACTTTATGATCAGAACTTGTCTTTAATTCCTAACAAATCACATTTGTTAGTTGGGGGGAGATTTCAATCTGTAAATCCATGTCTATCTCCAGCATTGCTCTATTTGTTGAGTAAACAATTGGCTGAGTGAATTGTTTATTGAATGAATAAATTAATTATGGATTAATACTGGAAAAATCTTGACCAAAGGGGTATTACGAAAAGATTTTTCAAAAGCTTTTCTAAAATCAATACAGATGATAGTAATCAAATTCCATTGATTTCAGCTGGGAACCACCTAGAACTCCAGATATTCTGTCCCCATGCCAGACCTACTGACAGAGAAACTCCAAAGGTGAGGCCCAGAGACCTTGTTTTAACAAGCTTTCTAGTGATCCTGATACAAAAGTTTGAGAACGGCCATCCTAGTTTATCAGACTGATCCTTCTGATCCTGTTCCTTTGATTTGCTATCTTCACTGTGTTTGGCAGGTCTTTCCAGGTGACCCACTCTGTCATCATCTACAAAATAAACACAATAACATCAATCTTGCACCATCACAGGAGAGACTAAGTGCAATATAGACATAAAACCACTAACTATACTGAAGGTACTTAACATGTATTTGTTCTCACCCCCTTTCCTCCTCCTTTCATTATAGTTTCATATCTGTGGAATCACCTATTTCTTGATACTCCATCTTAATGATCCAATCTGATTTTGAGAAGCATTTCCAAATATTTACTCTTTATAATTCTCATTTAGCTAAATTTCCATTTGGCCATGAAGTTTCTACTCTCTATATACAGTGATTTTAAATTTACGTCTAGGAAATAACTTTTAAAGTCATTAAATGTTATTTAAAGTTATTAAACATGGACGTGGAGTGGATATCAGGGTTATGCTTTCCACCTAAAGCGCACCTTCAAAGGTCTAAGTTTATTAACGTCACCTTTCATGAGGTTTGCCCAACTAGAGTCAACAAGTCTTTACTGAGTCCACCCGTTGGGCAGGGCATTTAGCACTGGGTCCTGGGGAAAGGACAGTATCACACAACCCCTCCCCTAAAGGACCTTCCAGCTGAAAGGGTTTATCTTATTTATACAGTTGGTGTCTTCCTCTATGCCAGAATTTATTTTTCTGAAAAGAAAAGCCACCATTCAGCGACTGAAGTAAGGAATCATGATGGAGATAGACGTGTAACTAAGTACAAGAAGGAAAAGACAGAGTGTCTCAGAAAACACTGACTTGAAGCCTGCCCTTCACTAGCCTATACTCACTAGAAGGATTTCCAGTTGTACCAAATGCTAGCCCTGTCAGGACCTTCTGGGAATATAAACTTTCTTTTAATCCCTACTGAAAGAGGAAAAATTCTGTTTAGAAAATATTTGATTAATTTCAGTGTTCTAGTCATGATTTTAGTCAAATGCATTATTATTATTACCGGGTATTCAAAAGTTTTTGGTGAAAAATCCAGTGGTGTCTTTGTGAGCTTGATTTCCTCAAAGTCCGCATATCATCAGCTTCTTGAGGAAAAGTAAAGAACAGAGTTTTGTCTGCCCACAAATCTAGCACAGTGTGCAGCCTGCAGCAATACCTCAATAGGGGATAATTTATAGAAGATGGTAGTGGTTTTTCAGCCAAAGAGTAATCTAAAGTGGACCTGCTGTTTCCAAGGATATGCTCATTGAAAATTTAATAACTATAGATACACTAACCCCAAGAAAGGTGGTAGCAATTTACATTTTTCACTAACAGGGAAAAAGTGTACATTTCCTCAAATCCTCACCAGTGCTCAGTTTTGTTAGTCTTCCTACCCTTTGCCAGTCTAATCAATAAAGCATTATAATTCGATGTCCTTATTTGCATGGCATAGATGTAAGGTTGATCATAGTTTTGTGTCTATTGGTCTATTGTTTTTCCTTCTGTGAATTGTCTGTGTTTTTGTACATGTTATTAATGATATCTTTAACTTTCTGCCTATTGATTTTATTATAGTTTTTGCAGATATTTTTGTAAATTTAGTGTGTATGTCTTTATTTTGGCTTTATGCCCCAGTGCTCACTGATAAAGAATTTGGCTGAGTAGAGGATAGTACTTGTATACCATGGAATATTACACAGCCATTAAAAATGATGATGTAGATCTCTATTCGTGAATACAAGCACATGTTCATTACACATTGTTGAGTTTACATGAAAACACAGCAAAGACTGGTTTGAGTTTTGTTACCTCATTTATATAAAGTGTATGAATGTATGAGTAAGTGCTCAAAGGTCAGCATTTTCCATATTTTTTGGTTTTGTTTTCCAAAAGGGAATTCCAGTGTCATAAGTTTGGGAACTACTGTATGCTAAATTTTTCTTCATGGTTCTCACAGCATAACCAGATATTAAAAGTTCTGAGGAATTTACAATAAAGAAATATGCTTAACATTGTTCAAAGTAGTATTTCTCAGACTTAAGTTATCACTAAACCTTTCTCATTAAAAAAGAATATATTAACTGAACCAGGGTTCTGAGAGCACAATTTGAGAACTGTAGTATGGAAAACCATTTGGAAGGACAGTCGCTAAAATGGTAGGAGACGTTATTGCTGGATACTGGAATATAGGTAACTTTTACTTTGTTATAATATTTTTCTTTAACGTTGGGACTTTTTACATGTATTATTTTACAGTTAAAATAAATAACAGAACATTTTTCATTTTGAAAAATAAAAGGAAAATCTTAAAAGAAAACCAAATTTAGGGATCTTGAAAATTAATCACCATCAGTTTAACTGATTTGTCGTAAGAAGTTTAATCACATTTGTTTTGTAAACAAAATGCTATCAATATCATCTGGAATTGTTTTTCCAGTCACATGGGTGGATTTGGACTGATTCTGTCCTACTCATTTCTCAGGTACTAGAGAGTATGCGTCTGTGTACTGATACCCTCAAATAGAGGTTCCCCAGCAAAGAGCAGTTATTCCACTAGGCAAGGGGATAAGAGATACAGAGATGAGGAAGGCCTGGGTTGACAGACAGCTGGCAGATTAGGGTTTTTATGGACCAGAGTCCCCACTCCCGTGCTGATGTTCAGCATCTGTCCACTTCCTTAAGGACTATGTTTGTATAACCTTATCATAGTGATCCTGTTGTTTTAAGACGGGAGGAAAGCATGGATATTATTCAAGGAAAACATGTCTCTGACTTTCTTCTTAAAATTAAAATGTCTCACTATTTTTATTTACATAAACTTTTCCCAGTATTTGCTGAAAGTGCTTTCAAAAAACTTCCTAAAATAAACTTCAAAAGTGTAGGCAAACTACAAATGGCATTCATATCAGAAGGGGTGCTGCCTAAGGCCTTAGGCACAAGAAAAGCACCGCAGGGTGGCACCACAGGCTCATGACTCAAGCTTAGTCAAAGTCATAAGTCGGAGTCTTTCAAGGTTACTTCAAAAAAAATCTAAACATCTGGGGGGAACAATTGGTTCCGGACAAAGAAGATACTAGAGCTCAAATTTCAAACAAAACTAAGCTTCCACTTAAGGAAAGTCCAATAAATCAGGAACCCATGACTCCGAGACAGAACTGTCAGCAGTAATCCCAGAAAATCACCCCACATCCCTGGCATAGAGGGGTTTTCATTGGGAACCATAAAAAATTTTCATCAAGATGGCAGAATGTGCCAGCTCAGCCAACAGAGACTAACTAGCACAGAGCTGAGAAAATCGTGGAATTTCACATTTACTGACTTCTAACCCAGATTAGGGAATGGGTTTCAGGAAGAATTCGTGTTCACATTTTACTATTTAAGACAATTTGTATGTTCTTGAAGCCCAATGCTGCATCTGTCTGATTTTTTCCATGGAAACGAAAGGTAATTTGTGACAATAAAGACATCTCAAACCTTCCTTAAGAAGCCTTCTCAGATTCTGTTATTCCAGATTCCAGTTCTGTTATTTATCCCTCTCTTAACTCTTTAACACTTTCCTGTTATTTCTGTTTGGATCTGAGAGCATGGATCTAATTTTTCATATCTCTGTCCCTCTATATACTTTTTTACAGTGAAAATAAAGGGAAACAACGGACATTGTAAATCAAAGGACAATGTTACTGAAGTTATCCTTCCCATCTCTAGGCAGAAAGTCACCTAATCCATTCAGAACTATGTTAGCTACATAATGGACATTCAAGAAAGATGCCTTAAATACAACTAAAGTGACTCTTCTCCTTTGCAGGTGTATTTGCTCTGCTTTTCCCTAGATCGTAACCAATATTTATAATACATTTGTATAGAACTGAATTATAGATAGAGTACACATTTTTTTAGCTTGAAGAGACTTCAGCAGATATCAGGTAATAATGAGTCAACACTTACACTGTACTAACAGCTTAGTAGTCATTATTCATGCAGTCCTCACAAAAATCAGACAAGCCTATTGTCATTTTACAGCAAAGAAACCAAAGCAAAATGAGTTAAGAATTATGCTGATAGTCATGCAAATAGTAAACAGCAAAATCAAGATTGGAATGTAAGGCTGTCTGGCCACACAGCTGGTACCCCCCAGAGCGTCCTCCTGTATTTCGGCTCAATTGTTCCTTTTACAAATAGACTCAGTGTGATTCACGGACTTCCTAAAATCAGAGAACAGGGTCTACATTCCTGAGCCCAAGATCAATACTCTGGTTTTCTAAATTTGAGTGCAGCCCACCCAGCTACCTGCAAATAGATTCCCAGAGATGGACCATGATATTTATTTACAAATCTTTCAAAGGAGAGATTTAATAATTGACAGGAATGTATGACAGCCCACACTGGCAAATACTTCTTTTCATCCCATCTGGTCTCTGCTTCTCCACTGCCTTCACCCTCCAGGGACTGAGGACAGTCACGCTCTACAGAGCAGCCCTTCATGGAGAGCCTAACCGGGGCAGAAGAAGCAGCCCTGAGTCAGGCGACAGTGTATCTGAGTTTCAGTCCTGGATCTTCACTAACCAGCTTTGTAAACTTATGGAAAAGATTTAATCTCTTGTGATATAATTCCTCACGTGAAAAATAAATGGGTCAGATCGATTGCTTTAAAAAATGAAAAACCCTTTCGTTTTCAATAATTTGTATGACAGAGTGCCTAGCACAGAGTACAAGTGCTGGACAAATGTTTGTTGCACTAAATAAACTTTGGCCAGACATTCAGTGTTTTAATATTCTGTTTTTACACATTCTTGTCCTCTTTCAGTCGTTACTTATGTTGGCTCAGTTTTCCGGCTGGGACGTCCTTCTGCAGGCAAAAGAGAAGGCTGTAAATGCTAGTGGGACCCACTCAACGTTCCCAGTTGCTTCAGTGACACCAGTAAAGTAACCACCCCTTATCTCGGAAAAATAACTGTGAATAATACTACTAATAATGCTCTGATCCAAATTTCCACCATGGTGATAATCAACTAATTTTCTAGACGCTTCAGAGAGTAAATGGTATCCTTGAGATGATCTGAACTCTAGCCATCCCCTACCTCTTATAACACGCTTAGCTAAGTCCTAGGAATAAGTGTCCGGTTGGCACGGTGTGTGTGGAGCACATTCCCACACACTGAATGTCCCCAGGGCGAGAAGAAGAATCTGGCCCCTTTGACAGTTGTACTAAGAGGGAAGACTGGGAACCCCATCATATCAAGGCCGCTTATGATGGTAATTCCCCCCCAGGAATTCAAGGCTCTCCTGCAAACAGAAAGGAATATTGGGAAAGAACAAACAAATGTGTACTCACGATATTAATGCATATATCCCTTCAGATTTTCTGTAACAAAGTCAAAGTGACTAATCATTTGCTATTTCTGATGTAATATGACCTGACATATTGTAGCCAGATTTAATAGATTACAATTTTCATGCTGAACCTGAGGATAAAAAGTTTGGACAGCACTGAAATATTCTTGCTAAAGAATCTGGCATGGCCCTTTTGTTCATTGTTTGCAGACTTTGCTTACAAAATAGTCCTGTTTGGAATTTCACAATCACATTAGTATATTAAAATGTGTGTATAATTCTGCACAAAAGAAACTTGTTTCACCTGGTATAATCTACATTTATTTAACCATGGAACAATTATTTTAGTTTTATTTGACCATACTGCTTCACAAGATAAATATCATTTCAAAGAAGTGTTTAACAGGGAATGCATATCAAAATCATCTGTGGAATTTTCTTTTAAAGTACATATTGAGGACATGGGGAGGGGGAAGGGTAAGCTGGGACGAAGTGAGAGAGTGGCAGGGACATATATGCACTACCACATGTAAATTAGATAGCTAGTGGGAAGCTGCCGCATAGCACAGGGAGATCAGCTCGGTGCCTTGTGACCACGAGAGGGGTGGGATAGGGAGGGTGGGAGGGAGGGAGACGCAAGAGGGAAGAGATATGGGAACGTATGTATATGTATAACTGATTCACTT